>NC_087273.1:31665858-31698358 GCF_015220805.1 Pogoniulus pusillus
CAGGGCAACTTGAGAAGAAACCATCTATCTCCATATTTTTTAATGAGCCTCCAATTAGCCAAGTGCCTGGATGCTCTTCCAGTTGTTTTCTTCACAAGGTATTATGCTGATCTGCGCATGTAAAGCAGAGTGGTGATCCCTCATCTTGTCAGCACCCTGCCTGAGAATAAGTGCCGACCGGAGACACGGGCTCCACGAGATCACATGCATATTTAGCGCCATTCACTGCTTGCAGCAAATGACCTATGAAGACTGGTACACCAGAATTATGTACTTCCATTAGAATTTAGAAACACTACTAGATCTTGTGCTTTATTTTCGCAAAGCACAGTCACAGCAGGGAGAATAACATGCAAGACAACTTAAAACGAGCACAACCAAACACCACCTGAATTCACAGCAGTCACCAAAGCAGCAGTAACTGGATTTCCAGAAAGTGGGGCCCTAGAAGAAAAAGGAAGCAATGCATGGAAACAGAAAGCAGCACCAAGTATGCCCCACCAAATGTATTGTCAGGCAGGGATGGATGGGGCATTTGGTAGCAGAAAGTCCCACCACACTCTGGTCAGGCACAGCCACCATTGAGCTCATGCATTTGAAGTTAGTGAAACTACTCTTACCCCTGAAGCTGTGCACGCATCCTGCCTCAAAGTGCTTAGGCATGCTGAGGTTAATGAAATTTAAGTGTGTGCCTAAATGCCCTGCAAAACACACGCAAAAGCAGAGGAATCTTATTTAAGGTTAAAAGCATGGCTAAGTTCTTTAATGAATAGAGCTGCGCTTAGGGGTTTCCTGCAGGATTGAGACCTTAAAGTTAAATTCTGCCGTCATTTACACCCAGCAATGAAAGTCAAATTCTGCCCTCTATTATAAGCAGACAACCCCTTTAGATTGTATTTGAAATCAATGGGATTGCCTGGGTGTAAAATGAGGGCAGTCCCTTAGTGCCAGAGAAAACCAAGCAACAAAGCAATTTTACAATGTTAAATTCAGCAAATAAATTCTGGTATTATTGTTTTTGCTATTGTTACATTATTATTTAGCTTTGCTACGAAATTATGGAGATAGAGAAACAGAAAATAATATTTTAAAGACAATTGTCCTGAGCTCTGAAATTTATTTAAGGCAATAATTTCTAGGCACACGTGGCAGTAACATGCTATCTTCAAACCAAATCAAGGCACATTAGCCTGTTCAGATAACACTCAGGAGCTTTCTCAAAAATTAGTAATTTTAAATAAAAACATTTGTGGCAGTTGGGTCAGAAGCTGGAGGGTTTCTAACACTGGTTGAACAAAGAGTATTGATTCATCCTCCAGTTCTTGATCAGACAAAATTTCCACTTACGTAAAGGTGGCTTTTGCCTGGATAAGGCTTCCAAGTCAGAATAATGCTCACACAACTCATCTACCAAGCCACACAACGATACTGCAACTCAACAAAGGTTACCTGCAAAAGCCCACACAAGGGAACCTGACTCAAGTCACATATCACTTGGCCTGTGGGTGGTAAAGGAGATTGAGTTTAAGCAGTCCCTTTCACCACTTTTTCCTTCTAGCATTGCCAAAGAAGCCTTTAAAAAAAATGATGGGATTCCTTCTGCTTGTCACATAGCTTCACCTTCAGAGAATATATTAATCACAACAAAGGTTGAGGGGTTTGCTTGTTTAGGTTTTTTGCTTTGTTTTTTTTTTTTTTTTACAATAAGTCATATTTCTGTCTATTTCTATGGAAAAAGAAACATGCTTGTTTGACTGTACAAACTCTAGTTCAAGCAGAACCCTGGAGAGGCCTTTCAAGCACAACACTGCCTACAGGATTTCCAGCTTCACAAGGGTAAGGGAAGATAAGGCAGTTGGTTTCAATACCTAACTTTATGAGGAAAAAGGTGAGGATATGCCACTTGGACTACATGTTTGTGGTTTCTCCTGCCGTTTCCTCATTTACTGGATATATATCATAGCCACTGTGGTTTACCCTCAATGTAACCCCTTCTGTGATGAAAGAAACATCAATCACTCACTATGGTGGGTTTTAGCAATGTGAGTTCATGACACCGTAAGATTTGGGAAGTATGGGGACTCTAGGCACTGATAAAATGCCAATGTCACTTGCTTAAATAAAGAAGCACATGAAAATCTCACTCAAACTCAAATTAAGAAAGTAACTGTTAATAAAAAAATATTTTTCAAACCATAACTATTCCCAACACTGCCAGAACAGAGAATCAGTCAGAAGATAACCCCCATTGTAGGAAACCCAGGAAAGACACTTGCTTTACTGCTTTCATTCAAAGCAATTCCTTTAAAAACCACCAAAACAAATTAAGGATAACAAAAAAAAGAATCCATACCCAGAAAAATAAAGAAATACAAAAGGCAATTTAACTTAACTATACCAGGAACAATGGCAAAAGACAAATGGAAAAACAACCAAACCAACCAAAAACCAAAACCAAAACAAACTAACAACAACAAGAATTAAAACAGACTACATACAAATGTTTGCATTAATCAGAATTATGAAGCTAATGGTGAAAATTCAGAGCTTGAAAAAACTTTAGGATTTCTGCCTGTCAAGGAATAAGGACAACTTCTTGTTGTTACAAGCTAGGACACTTTAAGGGTAGGGGGCAGGACACTTTAAGGTGAGGGGGAAAACAAGCCAAAAGCCAGCTCCCCAAAACCCTACTTTAACAATTCTTTGAAATACGACCTCCTACGTCATTCAATTTTTGAAAACCCTAAAGTCATGTAACACACTTTCTCTGTCATTTGTAAGTACATTAACTCAGTGGCCATAAGACAGTGAAATTATGATAATGGGCTGCTAAAATGGGTCATGCAGACACTGCGTTTCATGTTAGCTTCAAACAACAGTGAGAATATAGTCCAAATCAAACATGACAGTACAAAAGCACATGGTTTACTTTTCTCAAGGCTTTGCCAGTAATGGGAAAGGAGGCTGCAACCACGGAATAAAAATGTCTTAGTGGAGTTTCCCACCTATGAACTGTCTTTCTCATCCATGATGCACTATAAGAAAACTGCCATGACAAAGCAGCAAACTTTTGCATTAAGGAGCATATTACCTCTTGCAAGGTTTTCCTTTGCGTAACACAGAGCTTCTCGCTAGAAGCAGCCCACCTTCTTCAGATGAAAGCAGTTTTATATAAGAAGAGTGAGAACAACACAAATGGACACTAGGTGTAGCTAGGAGCAGGTGTGGATCTGTTGGAGAGTAGGAGAGCCCTGCAGAGGGACCTGGACAGGCTGCATGGGTGGGCAGAGGCCAGTGGGATGAGATCTAACAAGGCCAAGTGCAGGGTTCTGCACTTTGGCCACAACAACCCCAAGCAGCGCTATAGGCTGGGGACTGAGTGGCTGGAGAGCAGCCAGGAGGAAAGGGACCTGGGGGTACTGATAGATAGTAAGCTGAAGATGAGGCAGCAGTGTGCCCAGGTGGCCAAGAGAGCCAATGGCATCCTGGCCTGCATCAGGAACAGTGTGGCCAGTAGGACAAGGGAGGTTATTCTGCTCCTGTACTCAGCACTGGTCAGACCACACCTTGAGTACTGTGTCCAGTTCTGGGCCACTCAATTCAAGAGAGATGTTGAGGTGCTGGAACATGTCCAGAGAAGGGTAACAAAGCTGGTGAGGGGCCTGGAACACAAAGCCTATGAGGAGAGGCTGAGGGAGCTGGGCCTGTTTAGCCTGGAGAAGAGGAGGCTCAGGGGTGATCTTATTACTGTCTAAAACTACCTGAAGGGGCATCGTAGCCAGGTGGGGGGTGGCCTCTTCTCCCAGGTAACCAGCAATATAACAAGGGGACACAGTCTCAAGTTGTGCCAGGGTAGGTACAGGCTGGATATTAGGAAGAAGTTCTTCACAGAAAGAGTGATTGGCATTAGAATGGGCTGCCCAGGGAGGTGGCAGAGGCACCGTCCCTGGGGGTCTTCAAGAAAAGCCTGGATGAGGCACTTAGTGCCATGGTCTAGTTGATTGGATAGGGCTGGGTGCTAGGTTGGACTGGATGATCTTGGAGGCCTCCTCCAACCTGGTTGATTCTATGATTCTATGACACACAAAATAAAATAGTCCTTGTCTTTTTACAGTATGAGATCGTTAGCATGCACTCATCTGTCTGTACTCAAAACTCAGTGGATGCTATTGCCTGAAGCCTAGGGAGTTCATAGGGATACGTATGTATCCTTTGAAGAATCAGGAATTAAAACATATCTACTTTGATATATAGAGAGAAGGCAAGAAGAAACAACATTAAAAAAATACTATTTTTGCTATAGAGTTGAATGACAAAATGATCCTGAAGTGCACACTTCGGGGACAGCTTGTTTATGTGTCTGCTTGTATCAATCTACAGGATCAGGAATACTGTTTGTAAAATTTACGCAAGCATGGCACATCAGGGTTTGCTTGTCCTTTCCTTTTTCACACATAGTCTTGCAGTTGGGAGGGAAAGAACTGCAGTGCTGAGACTCTTAAAGATGACCTCCTGAAAATGCAGGCAATCCAAACAGGATTGAAACCTGTGCACCAGTTAAAAATCACAAAACTGCATTTAACCCATTGATCTTTTTATGATATTAATACTTATTAACTACCTGCAATAAAGGCACAATTTTCTATAAAAAGCCCTTTTCTCTTTGTCTTTTCTGCACAATTTGAAAACTGTCAGTCTAATAGTTCCTAAGAGAACTCAAAGCAGTAAGGTTGACGAACACAAAAGCACAGAAACACCATTGCATGCAAAAGTTAGCTGAATAGCACAGATAATTGCTTAGATAATTATTTTGATAGAAGCCCTGCTGAAAGCTCCTATATTTTATCATACATGTTAAGTGTACATGACCCATCTGCTGCATGTGCACTTTGTGTTGGTTCATAACTGAATTAGTGGCTCTTCCCTTTTTGTTTGATACTGCAAATAACATGTGCAGCTAGCTAAAAGGAGAATGGGCAACCTAGATTACCAGGCTCATATTTATTTTTAAGCAAATTGTGTCTGTCAGACAGGGGGAGAAATCAAGTTACATAATTTATGTAAGGGGTGTCCATTATGTACAGAGTAATGTAGCAGTCTGTGAGAAGACAAGCAAGTAGCAGTGAGAGAAGTTGCTCTTGAGGAAGATCACATTGCCCAGCTCCAGTCTGTGAGCTTCCTGAGCCTTATGCAGCCTGACTGACAATGAGATTTAATGTAGCCTAACTATAGTAGCCTTGAGCAGAGATGCAATTATAACAGGAAGGCATAGAGACTTTTAGTGTATTAGACTGTATCAGACTTTTGTGAGCATCAGTGGAGTAATCAGCAAACACTCACTCTTGCAGCCTCTTCCCCCCATCACCTGGAAATACAGAACATAAGAACCTTTTGCTATTAAGAACTTCAGTAAAGGTCATTTTGTTTTCCTCAATACCATAAAAAATGGCATAGCTAGGTTTGACATGCATATGCAAATCAGCATTGGAGGGAAGGGGGGGGAAATCAACTGATTTTCCTTCACACTGAATTACTGTATCTGTAGGAAATGTTGATATAAACACCTTGACTAAGGAAAAAAAATTCCACACCATCTCTGTGGTTTAATTGGCAGGATAGACTTAACAGATGTAGCAGTGCTGGACAAGGTTATTGTCTCACGGCAGATGATAAAGAAAATGTACAGTGTCACACTGGTCACAAAAATATAAATTCAGCTGAAGTTGTATTTTAACATATTTATATCATTCACACAATGGGGAGCGATTTTACAGTAACTTGGGAAAATATAACTATTACAGATAACAGGCTAATAATGTCAGTATATGCAACACAAAACAAATGTACTCAGCACTGGTCAGGCCACACCTTGTGTACTGTGTCCAGTTCTGGGCCCCTCAATTCAAGAGAGATGTTGAGGTGCTGGAAGGTGTCCAGAGAAGGGCGACAAAGCTGGTGAGGGGCCTGGAGCACAAATCCTATGAGGAGAGGCTGAGGGGGCTGGGGGTGTGCAGCCTGGAGAAGAGGAGGCTCAGGGGTGACCTCACTGCTGTCTACAACTACCTGAAGGAAGGTTGTAGCCAGGTGGGGGGTGGCCTCTTCTCCCAGGCAACCAGCAATAGAACAAGAGGACATAGTCTCAAGTTGTGCCAGGGGAAGCACAGGCTGGATGTTAGGAGGAAGTTCTTCACAGAGAGAGTGATTGGCATTGGAATGGGCTGCCCAGGGAGGTGGTGGAGACACCATCCCTGGAGGTCTTCAAGAAAAGACTGGATGAGGCACTTAGTGCCATGGTCTAGTTGACTGGATAGGGCTGGGTGGTGGGTTGGACTGGATGATCTTGGAGGTCTCTTCCAACCTGGTTGATTCTATGATTCTATGATTGATATGGGGGGGGGGGGGGGAGAAAAAGATCACCATAACTGTTCCATTTGGAGACATCTGAGGTGTCATAATATGCAATATGTCATTTAGTGCTTTGAGAGGCAGTGTCTCTGGGCCTTAGTTAACACTTCCCTTTCAAAGAATTTTGAGTATACAAATCTACTGACTAAATAACTGCACCTAACACCCTCACCCACCCCTCCACAATGCAAACTATTTTATCTCACTAAGAAGGTAACCAACATTACTAAATGTTAACTAAATGTGTGATTACTCAAAGTGTAGAAGGAGAACTTTGGGCAAGAGTAAACAGAGCCTGTTATTTTGACCTTACTTTTCATAAAACACATGTTCACACATAACCACAAAAAGCACACACACAGGCTAAATACATGCAAAAAAATAATCCAAATCCCATCCATTTATCACAAAAAGGAGTAGCCAAATCATGTATTAACTCCTACAGCACTTTGTAAACTTATTTTTTAAGCCTTGTGATGGGTCTAGATAGATCCTACGTGCACTAAACTAACACGGAAATATGCCCTAATCTAGCACTGACATCTTTAATTTGTCACTTTCATGGCAGACACTTCCAGATAGTCTAGAGGTCCAGAAATTTTATGCTGCCAGCACAAAGGCAACTGAAGTACCTGAACACTTAAGCCATCATATTTTAAAATTCATGACAGAAGCAAAGTAAATTTTACTAAAGACTATTATATAATCAATAATTTGTTCAAAACGTTTTTCTCGTGGAAAGTTATGATGTTATTTCAAGCAACTTCTTATTACTATGTTATAAAGCATATTCCTCTGCAATATTCTGTTCAGGATTGTGAAACCCTGGCAGCGTTGTACATTTCCACTTGATATACAGCAAGAAGTAACAGAGTTTGGGACAGTAATAAAAAGAATTCATCACTTTAAAATAGTTTAAGATCCATTGTGTGCATTAAATGTTGGGGAGATGTTTGCAGAAACTACTGCAAAAGAGCCACAAATCTAATTCTTTTCCCCTGTCTGATTGATACAATCAGGAATTCATTTAAGTGGTCCTTTAGTGAGCTGTCATCAAACTGCAGCCCATTTACAGAAGGTTAGCTAATTAATGAACTCTTGATTGAAGATTAATTTGGCAACGCTTTGTAATTTTCACCTTAAAACCATGACAAACAATGATGTATTTTAATTAGAGCCTCAGCTATAGCTGGGTGCTTTATATACATCTTTGATACTGTAAACAGATCACATCCATCCATTGGTAAATAGGTAATAATGTTTAATTATCTGGAAATTAACAAAAGCCTAACAATGTATCCTTATTTGACACGTGTAGAAATAACGTATGTCCATAAGAGTGTAGATTCCACCACTTCTAAAATCCTTCTGCAGCACATTGCTTTAGTGAAAAGTACTAAGTGCTAATTAGAAAGATGCAAGCAGGTGTGCTCTGTACACATACCTATAGCTGTAGCAATGCAACTTTCCAGTTCTGTTTCTACCATAAAAACGATACTGTTTTCATGTAAACTGTGATATTTCTGCACAATGAGGGGTGATTTATTTGTGAAATTGCTAGAATGGCGAAGCCACACAGAGGTCTCAAAGCTCTCAACCAAGGTAAATAAAATGTCATAATATATTTAGCAAATAATAATGGGAAAAAAAATAGATAAAAACATCAACAGAAGATGCCAGGAAACAGATGGGAATGGGAAGGAATATTTCTTTCCATATTTCCTGGTATTTCTTTCCCCAAATGAAGTCACTGTTCACAGTGCTGCAGCCTGAATAATAGCTGCAAATTTAACTGTCTTTTCAGAAAAAGTTCAATCATGTTAATTTTCAATCTGGCATTTTATATTTCAGTGCTCTCTCCTATTTACAACTTTTGATTTTCTTTTTCAAAAGACATGCCCTTTCTTACCTTTTATTTTATGTGCCATGATCCTCAACTCAGTTATTCTAACCACAGAAAGACTGCAACGAAACACCGTCGGTAAGTGCAAGCAGCAGTAAGTTCCTGCGCAGTGTCTGTCTTTTGGTTTGTGTATTTGTTTTAAGGATGGAAAACGGAATAGCATTTAAGATGTCCATAACAACCATGCTCACAAATAACACAATCAATAGCTCGTGGTTTCTTCAGAAGTCATTTTCAACTAACTTGTTTTCTAACACTGGAGACGTAGAGTGCTTTCATCTGTTTGAGATCTGGCCTTTAATTGCTTCAGATTAACGTTAAAGATGCTATAATGCCTACCAAAAATGCCTTGGCTGGAATTTCATGCATTTTACTTCATTTTAAGCACTGCTATGTATTAATGACAAAATATTCATCGATAACAGCAAAGAGAAACCTGGAAATTACTTCAGTCTAAGATGGTCTCACTTCCCCATTGATTGCGTAGTCAAAGCTTAGTTAGGCAGGTGAAAGGTTGTGAATCAAACCAGAGCAATCTTTGCCTGAACATCAGCACATGTATACACTTATCCAAGGAAGACTCTTTCCTCGGTTAGGTGAGTATGTGAGCCTTTCTATAAAGAAATAACATGCAGAATGTTGGAGCCAAGCATGCACTGCTGAAAGAGCTCAGGGTTTTAATTAATTCCATTTTTGTTTTTCACCGACTTTACGGCAGGTGATGTTTCTCAGAGGTTTATGGACAGTATAATCAAACACCAGGGAGAACATGAATTCCTGAACATTTTTATAGTACAGCCATGTCTTAATAAGGAGACAACTCCCAATTTGGAACAAGCACCTAAACAGACATACAGTACTCCTAACTTAGATGCTTATTTATTGTGTCCCATCTTAGTATTATTATTTTTAGCATTGTGGCCAGAAATCACCATTCCCTGTGGATGTATGACCTCTCATTTTTCAATTTAGTCACATTTTTCAGCACGTAGAACACCTGTGGAAAGTACATCAACAGCTAACCAAAAAGTAGTACCACAAAAAAGCAGGCTGTGATTTGTTTTCTCATGTAACTTAGTATCTGGAAAAGAGCAGGAGAAACAGCAGGAGCAAGCTGTCCACGTACAAGCAAATGTTCCTAGAGCCACAAAAACCAATGAAGAAGAAAAATTACTGCTACAGTAACTAACATCTGTGAGTAAATACAGTTATGTTTGCACAAAAAAACAAATGCTTAAAAAAGATAAAGGCAAAATCCAATTCTACATTCACTAACATAGGTAAGAATGCATAGACTCTGTTGACAGAGTGTGGATCAAGCTGGAAAAAAACCCAACCAAACCCATAAGGTTAGAGGTTAAGAGATCCAGTAATGTAAAATAAGCACCACACAAATATTTGAGAATTGGCTGTCATCAGAGCTGTCTAGCCCTAGATGTTTAAAATCATCTGTGAAAGAAGAGAGCAGCAAGAGGAAAATCACCCCCTTGTTCCCCAGGAAATGTTAGATTTTTGAACAATTAGCTTGAGTGGGTTGTGGAGAGCATTAAAGGAAATGAACAGAAAAAGTGTTTTCATCAGTTGTTAGTTCATGCTTGAAAAACTCAAAATACTCTTTCATTTTAATAGTTCAATCTCAGCATCTCTGTACTCCTCGGTGCAGAATAGAGGGACTGACAAGGTAGGGAAAAGAGTATGTGAGGCTACAAGTAAAGGAGAGGAGCACGGCAAGCACTATTGGGTGCCTTTTATCCCTCCTGTGGTAGAGGCACAGCAAGTTCTTGTCCAGGGCCTGCAGCAGAACATTTTGCCCTAACAGCAGTCTGCTCAGGAGTACCTGCAGCATGCCCCAGGCTGGATCCCTGGCTCTGCAGCAATGCCTGAGTAACTTAGGTTGGTATTGTTCAGTATGCAGTGCATCAGCTATCATCATTTAAAACACAAACAAACACAAACAAAAAAAACCCAACACACACCACAAAATCCCAAATCAGAGGCCAAAATATATAACACATTTACATATTTATTCCTTCTATTTTGAAAAGTTTGAAAAGTGAGGCTTTCTGTAGATTACAACTTCTATTGCTGCCTCACAGTGTGTTTTGTAAAGCTCTTAGGACCTGCTCCTACCATGGGATGCATATCCTCTGCAAAATACTGCCTGCCCTTATTGGCACCAAGGGTAAATCATAGGAGGTACTGAGCAAATCACAGAAGCAAACCCTTATTCACTATGTCATCCTGCTGTTAAATCTTCGCTAAAATGTGAGGGGGGACCTCGAGGCTTTGCCTTGTGCTGTTTGATCTTTTCATAAAGATTATCAAGTGTGTGGATGGCAAAATGCAAATCTGTGAGGGGTTGTGTTTCCTGATCCAAACATGGATTTATTTAAACAGGGAACCCTGTAAGTATGTTAGAATACTAAAATACAAGAGGTCATGAAACTACAGAGGATGCTAATTTTTCAGCAATAATGGTAAGAATACGAAAACACTTAGTTGGAAAAGGGTAAATATGCACTTTAATCTCACACCTGCTTACTGAAAATACTATACATATACACAGCACTAATTTGCAGTTGTAATGGAAAATAAAAATCTAAATTTTATTACTTGGTTCTATCTGCTTGAAAAAAGAAAAGTAATGTTGCCTTAGTGGATATTCTGTTATTTAAGGAATAACAAACAATACTGAATATCCTATGAACAATTCATGGCACACACTCAGTTACCTTTAAAGTAGAAAACCTCAGGTATCTAACCAGATGCACTCCTTTACCCTTTGGATGGGACTACATTTACAATCAGAAGATCTCCTGCTGTTTCGTACAATCCTAAACCAGGCACCAAAATCTGGCTGGATTAAGATTTCCCACCCAAGCTCCTTACAGTGTAATGCCCACTTTATTCCTGAAAATGCCACAAAGTGCTAGAATGAACTCTGTATCAGAAAACTGCTTGCCACTCTCGTGGTCAGGAACTTCTTTCCTGCAGTTAATCTAAAAAGAGACATCTGAAATGCAGATTTCAAGCCAAGGAATGACTCAAAATCTAGGCAAAATTGTAAAATGCTCTGATAACACTTATATATTTAAAGCAAGGTTTAACCTTTGAGAAATTAAGTTACTGGCCTTCTGACATGCAAACATACTTGTCAACAGGACTTATACAGACCTGAATTTCCTAAACTGATAGGCACAGAGTATAAAATAAACCAAATACCTTGCTCCAATGAAGATTTCTCAGAATAATCTTTCTTTCAGAAGAATTTTGGTATGAAACTCAGTAAAAATATTATTCTCATCATGTGTACAGAGTTTGCATTAGACTCCTCTTGCTTTTAGGAGAATACAGTCACCTACTCTTAAACTGGTGGACTGGATGATCTTGAAGGTCTCTCGCAACCTGGCTGGTTGATTCTATGATTCTATGTTTGAATTTTAATAGAATTTAGGAAAACAAAGTTCAGTTTCCAAAGGTTTTGGGGGTTTGGATGTTTGTTTGTTTTCTCTTGCTTAAAATTTTTCTTTTTCAATTCACAAAATACTGGTACTTTGCTGATTATTGAAACCAGCTGATACTTTCAGAGTGTCTTTTTGTTTACTTCTGCATTCATATTCTGACATCAAAGACACTACTAAAGGTTGGGGGCATGAAAGTTTAGTTGACTGCCAGAGCTTTCATGAATAAAGGAGAGCTTTTCCTGCACGTCATACCAAACTGAGGTCTTCTTGCAATTGCACAGTGCAAAAAAATCCCACCGGGGCCCATAAATGGGGAACTGAAATCCAGGCCTCTGGTATTCTTTCAAAAGAGATATTGTCTCATATAGTTAATCTTCACTTTCAAAGAGAGCTAAAGAGGAAGAGGCAGCATTTGGCACAGCCTGTCACAGCATTAACCAGGGGAAAGTCAGCCTTGGGGCTGGCACACTCCAGAGCAGAGAGCTCCTTCCCTCTTGCCTGCTTTTGCTCATTGCAGCTATGATTCTTTGATTGTTTACCTGCTTCCAAACAACAAGCATTTGTCTGTATTCCTGGACTTAATAATTGTAATTATAAATCAATGTGCATTAATAGAATAAGTTTATAAGGGCTTAGTTGGCTTGCTATTTATGGCACTGTAAAATACTCGCACGTTATACGAACAATCCCAGGAGGCTTCTATTATCTATCCTCCAAATCATTTTATGATTATCATCTCATAATCATTTCACAAAGAAATAGGCAAAGTGGCTTTGCAAACATCTATTTATTTTCTCAATACTGCAATTTGGAATTTTCTCTCCCCTGTCCCACTATGGCTCTTTAGAAGTAATTGAAAAATAAATCCTCCACCCAGGTTACAGGGCACAGGAAGAGATATTTTGCCTTAAACATGCATGATAACATAATATTAAGGACAGTAATGTATCCAGCTTTGCATGACCTCAAGTATAAGGGCAGCACTTACTGAACAAGAAGCATGCCTTTAGGTGTCCCCTGAATGTCTTGATGGTTGATGCTTCAACACAAGGATGATTAAGAAACCACATATCCTACCAAAAAACTGCACTCTAAAACTTGGAATAAATTCCCCTTTCTCCAGCTGCAACATTTCTGAGCAGGGCTTTAGCACTCCATTATAGTGAATGTTTTTTGGCCCAAGGCAAAAAATATTGACAAAGTTCCACCTCCAAGACAGTTATTGTCTCTGTATACTTGATAGCAGCCTTCAGAAGTTCACCTGCCAGTATTAAATCCTTGGTTTGGGTGAAAGAAGTAAAAATTTGCTAGCATTCCAAGCTATTTTACTGTAGCAGCAGCTACAGCAGCAAATCAAATTGTTCTTTCAATTAAACCAGTTCAGTGCCTTAGAGAAGAAAGATCTAGCCTTCCCCTTCTCCAAAAAACTGCAGTTTATGCCAACTCTGAAGTTTTTACTACACTTGAGAGGAAAAAGCTCAGATGTTATTATTCTAGTGGTCAATAACCCACATCACAAAACAAAAAGCATTTGAAGACATTTACTTAAATTTGACAATGTTTGCTAGAAGCCTGTGATGTTCAGGTAGGCTAGATCCCAAGGTCCCCAAAGGGGTTTGAACCTTCCTTTCGTCAGCAGCACACACCAATGGATTTGCTAGAAACTGGCAATGCACTGGAACTTATCCAAGGGCAAGATCAAACAACGTGTTGTGAGAATGTCCCTTGTTTTAGGCAGGCCAGAAAGAGCACTCTGAGATGTACTGAAGCACCTCAATAGGAAGTACTCAGGTCTAGTAACAAGGAGGAAAGGAAAACAAGTATCACTATGGCTGTTCTGAAGCAAAACCCTGCAATGCACATTTAGCTGGTTCTGTCCAAACGGTCAAGTAACTTCCTTGTTTACATCCCCCACATAAAGATAACTATCCAAACACAGGCAGCAACTGCTCCCCATGTACATGGTTTGTTTGCATGTGTGATGTGGAGTGACAGCAATGATTTACCTTGCTCTGTGTTCCTCCTGGGTGGGGTTTAGTTTTTTTTAATGCAGTTTTTACTCATTGGAAGGACTGGGGAAATAACTAAGGTGACACCTGCTAACAGAATATATAACTGTCACTGGTACCACAATGGGGACTTAAAGAACTGTGTGCCAGGGTCCCTTTAAGTGAGATGGCCATGGCTGCACAAGGATGGAAACCAAATGACCCCTCGTGGGTAATCTATCCAGGTTAGAGAGGAGGTCATTGCTGGGGCACTACTGAAAGGCATGCACACTGCATGGGAAAGAGAAAGAGTGTCAGAAACCAGACTTTTGCAGGCTTTAACTTCAGAGAAAGCAAACTCATCTCATGATGCATTTTAAAAGTTTAAAATATCATAACACCAAGCAAACATCTTAGCCTGAAACACAACATCAAATCTTCTACTCTTCATTTAAACACTTCATACTGCCATCATAGCAAGAGACAGGAGACAGCCCCAAATCAAGTATATTTCATATTGTCTCTACCACTAACCACTTTCTCTGCAGCTGTGCAAAAATGCGTCCTTATATTCAGAATGAACAGATACTGCCACATGCCCAGGATCAGAATTATACCAGATGAGTTTATGATGACCAGGTTCTATAAGGAGAAAGCCCACCCACCCTTCAACTGTCACTCAGCATCTTACCAGATCAGGCCTTATGCTGACATAAAAATGTTGCCCAAGCTGGATCACTAAATGGAGAACTGCCAGGCAACCAGCAGCAGAACAAGGGGACACAGTCTCAAGTTGTACCGGGGGAGATCTAAGCTGGATGTTAGGAGGAAGTTGTTGGCAGAGAGAGTGATTTGCCATTGGAATGGGCTGCCCAGGGAGGTGGTGGAGTCATTGTCCCTGGAGGTGTTCAAAAAATGACTGGATAAGACACTTACTGCCATGGCCTAGTTGATTTGACAGGGCTGGGTGATAGGTTGGACTGAATGACCTTGGAGGTCTCTTCCAACCTGGTTGATGCTATGATTCTACAAACTATTAGAGCTCTTGAGAGGAAAACTTTCCTCTTCTCTTGTCCCAGATTTGCACAGTAGATAAAAATCTAAGTGTATCTCACCTACTTCACCTATACAATATTTTCATTTGCCAACTTCAGGACATTTCTGAAAACATAAATGTTCCACTTCTCTTTTGATAATTAATATTTCTACCACCTTCCTCGTCTACACCGTTCTTTCCATCCCTTCAGCTGTACACACAAATACACACAGGCTCCTCAGTGCCAAAAGCAGAGGAGTAAATCCAGCTTCTCTTCACTGATTATGAGCCTGGTTTTAATTTGTGCAATAGTCCTTTTGATAACAATGCCTAGTTAAAACATCCATTAAAAGTCTGTATCAGTCATTTAATGGGGGAAGACTCTAATAGGGTTCCATTGGAACTCCTCCATTAACTTTTAACAGAATTCTTTCTTATAGTCAGTGTTGTAAAACAGGGATATTTCACAAATTTAAGACCAGCCTCATTCTCCATGGGGTGATAGTTAGGTCACTGCTTCCCAATCTTTTTTTGGGTAACTACATCAGTTCACGATTTCAGCTGCAACAACCAGTCTCTTCGCAACTTATTAATTGCAGCTTGTACTTGCTTGCTCTCACTAAACTCTAAATCACAAAGTGCCCTGGAAGTCTCAGTTCCACAGCTGGTCACAATGCACATAATAAAAACCAGAGTGACCAGTTTCTAAAAACACTTATTACCAACCATTAACCATGAAGGACCGGACCCACCATGATAACTATCGATCTGTCTAACTTTACTCAGGAACCTAAACTCTCAACCATAGTGATGAGCTCATGTCTAAAGAGATCTTGGCACATCTGTAGTGGTATATAGAGCAGTTGCTAGAAGAAAGAACTGCTGTAAAGGCAGTACCTCCTTTCATGAGAGTTTACTGGGGGGAAGGGAGGAAAGAAAAGCAAACAAAACACTGAGACCACCTTCCTCTATTAATTAGCCACTCTATGCTGTTTCAAGATTGTCATCTTGGCAATTATGTTATGCTCTTTTGTAAATAAATATCAAAATATTTAACACAGGATGGCAACTACTGCCAGCTTCATTTCGCAAGTGCAAAAGCTAAGCACGGGAACAGAGTCCAGGTCTTCTAATTTCCAGTCTTCAAGAGTGATGCTGAAGGCACTGGGAATTGGCAGTGTTCCTTCAGGACTAGCTTAAAATAAAGGAATATTCTGGTTCTTGGCCAGACTCTGAATGGTAGAAGTGCAGTTTAATGCTCTAGCATGACGGATCTCCTCCAGCTACAGAAGCTTGAGGTACAGGTGCATGCAGGTAATGAGAAGGGATTTAGTCAGAAGATTCCAGCCCGAACAAGCAAATCACTGTAATAGAACAGGTCAGGACCCCTGACTTCCACTGCTGGCTTCAAATCCCTCCACCCACAGAAAGCAGGGGGAAAGATTGTTGAGATTATCCTCCTGTCACACTCCCAGAATTAAGAATTTCATTAGTCACTGAGGAGTTCATAGACCCTGTAAATCTGATTCTGCTTGCACTTCCACCAGTTTGACACTGATGCAGCTGTGAGTGCATTCACCACAAATGAGGTACCCTAAACTGCATATGCATAACTAAGAGAAATCAAGTTTGTAAATGATATGATTTTCTTAGCCTCAACCGCTACTTTCAAGCAAAAAGTTGAGCAGGAGCCCTGAAATGGACCTGGCTTGTGTAGCTGAACTTCTTCAGAAGAAAATGAAGGAAATCATTGATTATTTTTTCAAATAAATCAACATGCAATAAAATGTCCCTAAGATACACATGCTTCTATACACACCTTTCTCAAGGACTAGAATCACTCAGGTTTTGGTCTTGTGCTCCATGTTACACCGAACTAAGCAGCTGTTTTACTACCACCCTACAGTATTTTACTCACATTTGTTTATACATAAATAGACAGACTCACAACCTTTTCTCAGGCTGCATAACATGCCCCAGAAGCTCAGATACAGACAAAGATGAAAGAACAGTGCTCTCTTTTCTCACTATCTTGATGATATGGCGGGGAGAGAGAGGAACACAACAAGAAGTGGTTCTGGGAGCATAATCTTTTTGTTTGTTTGATCCACTCATTCATCACGGCTAACACTAACGAAGAAACTGAAATTTCACCTAAGAAAGGCCACTGAAAGCAGGAAAATGGAAGACCAAGGTACTAAAACTCAAGACAAAAAGACAAAATAATTAAATATTTTTTAAAAGCTGTGTCAGAATATATTATCAAATTAGAATCAGTTTTTGTACATGTGAAATTACATAAGCTTCACCCAAGCTTTTGGATGTCTTGAGAAGAGCGCAGCCACTGGAAAATGCAATGAGTACCTCTGGATAGCAGAGGTTGTTTTCTCACGTGGGAACCTTGTAACAAGAACACATCAATGAACAAACTTAAGGAAATCTGGATTTTGCCATTCAGTCTTATGTTACATCAGGATTATGCTATGAATGCTTTCCAACCCAACTTCCACAACACAGCTATCTTTGTATCTGCCCCTCCCTTCCACAGCTTACCACCCATTACTGCATCCTTGAAACTGTACATCATTATTGTATTTCTGAGAATCCCACTTGAAGCGGCAGAAAAAGTTGCAAAGCAGAAAATCTCTGGTGCTACTGAATGGCTAAGAGCCTAAAGTCCAAGTCTTGTTTAAAAAAAAACAAACATACACATATATTTGAGACAATTTTCTTTGGGAAACAGGGAAACTTAGGAACAGATTTATACACAGTGGTTTAGCATGCTAGACAAAGATGAAGGCTAATACACTGAACTGCTGGTCCAAGCTACTTCAGTGCTAGTATGCCAGGCAAAGACTATGTGTCTACACATAGTCTACACTACAGAACAGCAAGTTTCTAAAGGGAATGCATCACTTCAGAACACCTCACTGTACACCTGCACAGCAGCCACACATTGATGCTCAGGCACAAAACACTACCAAAGAACTGCACAGAAGCAGCTGAGGTATGGAGACGCATTCTGTTTGACAGTGTGAGAGGCAATGCCCATTGCTGTGGGAGTAGCAGCTTTTAGCTTTGGTCTCAGCAAACAGCATCACTGAATGGTCTGGGTTGGAAGGGACCTCCAAAGGTCATCTAGTCCAACCACTTCTACATTAAGCAAGAGGCATCCTCAACTAGAGCAAGTTGCCCAGAGCCCAGTTGAGCCTCACCTTGAGTACCTCCAGGGATGGAGTCCCAACCACCTCCCCGAGCAACCTGTTCCAGTGTTCCACTACCCTCATCCTGACATCTATTCTGTATCTCTTCTTCTCTAGTTCAAAGCTGTTGCCCCTCATCCTGTCACTGCAGGCCTTTGTAAACAGTTTCTCACCATCCTTCTTGTAGGCCCCTTTCAAGTACTGGAGGCTGCTATTAGGTCTCCTGAGATCCTTCCCTTCTCCAGGCTGAACAACCCCAGCTCCATCAGCCTCTCTTCATAGAGGAGGTGCTCCAATCCCCTGTTCATTTTTGTGGCCCTCCTCTCAAGCCACTCCATCAGCTCCATGTCCTTTCTGTACTGAGGACTCCAGATATGGATGCAGAAATATACTACCATAAACTCACAGGGCTCTGGCAAGATGCATGTAAAATACAACCAAGCAACAATCAATCAAAGGCACAGAAAGGTGGAAATGGGGAGGGTGGCAGTGCACTGAGAATTACAGAGACTATACCTTTTGTTGAATTTTCCCTCCTCCAGGAGGAGTCAAAGGAAGAAATTAGATTCTGTTGTAAAAGGATGCTCCTGGTTCAGTCCTATTTCTACATAATAATCTTTTATTTTTGTGTGTTGTTTTCATACAGAAAGTACATTACAAAGAGATAAACCCTGAAAGATGTACCTCATCATAGGAAAAGTTGTTGGAATACCACACATGATGGAAAGCTTTCCATGTGTACACCAAAGAGTTAAACCAAGGAACTGGGCCATTCATCTGAGGAAGTGAACCGTACCTCATCGGGATCTACTAGAAATTATGGGCTGCCTGGGGAGGTGGTGGAGTCGCCATCCCTGGGGCAGTTCAAGGCAAGGTTGGACGTGGCACTTGGTGCCATGGTCTAGCCTTGAGCTCTGGGGTAAAGGGTTGGACTTGATGATCTTTGAGGTCTCTTCCAACCTTGGTGATACTGTGATACTGTGAAATTGGGAACTTCCTAAAAGCAGATGCTGCTGATTACTTAAGGGAAAACAGGGAAAAAAAGATTAATGATAAAAATTTACCTCTCTCCCTGACAGACAATAAGTTAGATGACATGTTCATTTGATCATCCAACTAAACCTTTACTCCTTTTATCTGATTCCTAATGAAACAAATTAAAAGTTCAAACTAAGAAGCACTCTTTCAGTATGTCACTGAGCAAAATACAGTATAAATCATAGGCTGCGTACTGCCTGTAACGGAATACACACAAGTGGTGATCTTTGCAAGAGAGGATGAGAAAAACAAGCAGCTCATCATGGGCTATCAGTGGAAACTCAAGTTAGCTGGAACTGCCTTGTCTAAAGGGATAGGTGCGATTTAGTGAGGGGCAGAGCACTTAAGAAAGCGTCAAGGGTTGTGAACTACACTCCTAGCCCTACAAACCTTGTTACAAGACTTCACCTTTATAGTGCCTCCCCTTACATTTTACTCCATATAAGCCTTCTGCATTATGATTATATTTTGTGGGTAGAGTCAGGGCTCAGTGCTTCCAGAGAGCATCTTACTGAATAGACTCTGATCTTAACTCAGAGCCTCTAGATGACAAAATGCTTGTTTCTCAAGTCAGAAACAACAAAAACAATTTTACAAACATATAAATGTAACTTCTACACAAAGCCAAAGACTGTTTAGAAATCTAGGTAACGAGAAAATCTAGGATTTAAGATGTTCATGTGATCTGCTACTTTTAACTCAAACAAACCAGGCAAACTCATCCAAGTGTATCTGATACTCCATTTGTCTTGAATACAAAGTCATTCCCACTACATTGCTCAATCACATTCTTATCACTTGAGCATTAACTTTATTCTAAGATTCCATTTCAGTACAAGTAAATGCAGCAGACAGCAGCAGGACTGCCAGAGATACATGAGCACAAGACTAATTTTAGAAAGCTGTTTAAGTTTCTTTTCTTTTTCTTTTTTTTTTTCCCTTTACTCCTAGGAATGCATCAGCAAAGGAAACCCACCAGCTTTGGAGAGCACCAAAATTCAGAAGAACAGAGGCATGGTCTCAGCAGGTGGACAAAAATATTCTTCATGTCTCACTGAGTACAACCACATTGTAAATAAGGAGGTCAAGGAGCAAAAAAAAAAACCAATTGCAAAAAAAATGGATATACCTCAACTGCAGAAACACTTCTGCTAATCGCATCAGTGACACAAGTTAAGTGCACAGTCATCAGACAGCAAAGTGTTAACAGCCAGTGAGTTGCCATGTAATTACCACTGCATCCAATGGAGTTACCCAGTACTGTATGTGCTGCATTGTTCCTGTTATTATGTGGTAACTATCAAATTACCACGTGTCATCACTGTAACATTAGGTTGATCCACTATGGAAATTCATTCTGTGCAACAGCAGTCTAAATTCTTCATTCTGTCCCTCTGGTGATGTGGACAGGTGGATTACGCACTGAGCTATATTAAAGGTTAAAGGACCAGGTTAGGCACTTCATCGATTAAACCTGATCAAACAGCCTGATTCTGCCACCTTTTCCCGCTATGAGTTTCATTACTGTACTACAGATGGGATAATACTTGACAGGGTACTGCTATCTGTCCCAAAGTGATCATTTTCTTCTTAAATTTCCTGTAAAACCTACATCAACTTTCCCTCTCCACAGCTAGAGTAGTTGCTATCTCTTTTACAAAACAGAGTAGAAAAGCAGGTTTTGCTTGCTCTAAATGAAAGGGAGTCAAAGATGTCAGGAGATCCATTTAGAACTTACATTGTTACTAATCTATTTTACTGTGAAGACACACAGAAAATAATACTATGATGGGAGGAAAGAGTATTTGGGGGGTTTTAAAGGGGCAAACAGAAATAGATACATCATGATCAGCTTTGGTTCACACATTTTCTGCAACGATATTTCTGTGGAGAACAAAATTAAGTGCCAGAAGTGTTTTAAAATAACATTAGGAATACACACATACATCTTGGAAACAGCCCAAGCGAGGGAGCAAAACTGCAAGTGTAGCTCTCAACCTGGGAACCTCCCACACTACAACAAACTCATTAGCAACTGCTAACAAGCCACCTGGTGTGAGCTACACGAGAAGTG
Source organism: Pogoniulus pusillus (assembly GCF_015220805.1). Classification (NCBI taxonomy): domain Eukaryota; kingdom Metazoa; phylum Chordata; class Aves; order Piciformes; family Lybiidae; genus Pogoniulus; species Pogoniulus pusillus. Next base: position 31,686,970 of record NC_087273.1, read on the forward strand.
AAAATACGGTGGCAAGGATTTCATGAAAATGGTTATCACCCATCAGTGCATTCACTACAAGGAGTATTTTGCACATACATTTTACATTATCACTTGGAAGGTGCTCAGATGTTATGCGAACAGGAGCCCACACAAGAGCCTGCACAGATGACACAGTGGCTTCAAGGGCACAGGATTGTTCACTATTAGCTTTGGTGACATCTAAATAGGTGCACAGCCAAATTTATACACAAACGAAAGTCAAAGACATTAAAGGGACAAAGACAACTGGGTAATTATGTAAATAAAATCTGAAATATTAGATTTATCAAAATGAGAAGTCTTTTCTTACCATGATTAGCTAACACAGAGCAGAATCCCTGAGAAGACAACACAATTACTGTTTCACATAGGTTAGCAGAGTAACATATACTGTCTGGGGAAAGCTAGATGTATTGACAAGTGCCATGTGTCATCACGACTGACCTCAGGTTTGCAAGTGTCTCTGAATTAACATAGAGGTAAACCACATGTTTAGCTTCTGAAGAAAGGCCTGAAGTCTCAAAAAAACCTGTGGTAACAAATATTTCCATTGCAGAACACTTCCACGTCAACAGCTGCAGCTCATGCGTGAGTTCTTTGAAACAATCCATTAATAGGTAAAGGTAGTCCCTGGCTACACCTGGCTAAAAAAATGCCTTGAAGGCAGCTTTCTCCCGAAAACTGACCACTTCCCTTCCCATCTGCACTTCTGCACAGAGCACTTCTCACCATTGCTAACTCTCTGTCAATCTGCCAGCAGCTCAAAAGTAACAGCACTGGAGATTCACGTAGTTTTCAAGTATGGGGAAATAACAAGTTGGTAACTACGTGTTTGTTGCCAAATCATGCATTGCAACCTCTTCCTCAGTTTACTTCCAACCTTCTTCTGTGTTTTTTTAGAATCCCTTGCAGAATCCAGCTCCCCTTTTGTGTGTATTGTCCATTTCAAAGCTGTTTAGCAGGGAATGGCAGTTAGTGGAGCAAAATGACAACTAGCAGAACTCCTTGCAAGAGATTTCAACAGAAGACTAGAAGTAAGGAATAGAAACAGTTTCATGTCCTCATATTACATCTAGGTTGTTCTTACACTGTCAAATATAGTGCTTCCAAATCACAGGTAATATTGCTCTGTTTATAGCAACAAACATGGTGGAATTGAGTACACATAATTTAGGTTTCACCACACAGTAAAACAGTAGCAGCATCCTAGCTTTGTTTACATTACATCTTTCATCATTTACTACCCCAGCAGTGAGACATGGACCTAATCACCTGATGGCAGACTTTTACAACAGTTTTGCAGCTCGAGATCTACCCTTGACTCTAAAAGTGCCAACAAGATTAAATTTAAAAAGATCCATGCTGCATAACTTGACAGTCACACCTGAGAATCTGTTCTGCTACAAACCATTTATGTACAAAGAACAACTACATGTGCACAAGTATATCTGCGATGCAATAACCAGAATCTTCTGGACTGGGATCTTCCCCAGACTTTACCTTAAATAAAAGTTTTGGGGTCGGTGTTACCTGTGTTGCTCTTGGAAAGTAATGAACCAAGTTATAGGAGAGGGAGAATGAAGACTTTGTCTCTTTAATTTTGCATGCATGATCATGTTTTTAACCACTAAGGTCATACCTGCATGTGATGACTGACAACTTTTCAGCTTGATTCAAAGCAAACAGCTGTTGGTTTGATTGCCTAGCAACTAAAAGTTGATGGATGACCCTTAAGATGGATAACTACCATAAATCACCTCATTCAGACTCTCAGGGAAAAAAATTTAAAAACAATGGTTTTCATGACATTTGCTGCACTCCATAATGTGCCATGATAAATTTGGCTGCCTTATGGATGCACAGTTGTGGCTGCTGAAATTAGACACTTTTGTTTTCTGCATTCTGTGGTTCTTGTAAGCCCCTCTGTAAGGTGTGTTCATATTAATATACTCCACTGTCAGAAGAAAGCAGAATACCAGAAGCTACTGTCAGTCACCACAAGGCTGGGAGAATCTGTATTGAATCTCTGCATCACCAAACAGCTTTTAATCAGGAAACAGCAGTCTTATATCATAGCTATGGCACTGGGCTACATGCATTAATAATGGTTACAATATATTTAGTGTAATGACTTGACCCCGGTCAACATTATTGATGCTGTGATTAATATGAATTTGATAAACTGCTTCCTCTTTGAAGACATTTTGTATGTTTCTCAAGCAAGAGAAAATACTTTCTATGTCTAAGTAAATACAGTGGGCCTTCACAGAAGCATTCTGATCTTAGCTGCACAGGTGTAAAAATAGATTTCTCAGCATGTATACTAGTGTCCCTGAAATTGAAATGTAAACCACGAGAAAGGGAAAAAAAGAAAGAAAGAAAAAAAAGATATCCTCATTTTCATCTCATTAATGGAACAACAACGAAAAATTCAACCCCCTCAAACCGTAATTCTAAATGGAAGGCCATATTCCTCTCAGAGAGTGTTCAGACAGAAAGGGAAATTCCCTTTTATTGTTCTAGATAATAGGATTTCTCTGTTTGTTATGTACAGAATACATACGCATTCAAAAACAGATGTTCATAATTGTTTCCATTGTTTGGATTTTTTTTAAACTCTTGAGCTTGACTATTCATATGAAAACTCTCGTACTGAATTTGGTTTATGATAGCAAAGTGATTTCTGGGTTTAGGAAAAAAAAAAAAACCAAACAATAAAAACTAAAAAAAAAAAAAGGCAAAAAAACCAACAAAAAAAATCAAAATGAGACCTACTAAGGCCAACAAAAATGAACAAGGAGCTAGTTTGGTGCGAGTTTTAGTATTTTGTATTCCCTTGTGGAAGTGCTGCCTTACATGCTAGCACGTGAGGAGCTCACCAGGGACAAGAGTGATAAGAACTGCCTTCCTCTTAGTAGACACATGTGAGCCCCCATGAATAAACTTCTGTCCAAAGCAATTTCTTTGTATGATACAGTAAATCCCAAACTGTGATATGTGACTCACTGAAGGGGTGCAGGTGGAAAGGGCCCCAAGCTGTGATCAGAAGCATGGAAAAGAACTCCAAAAAATGAATCACTGGGAAATGGAAGGTATTGGTGGAAGTTAGATGAAAACAGAAAGTAAGCCACTTCACCTGGGTTACTGGAACCAAGTAATCAGTAAAATGATGCTAAAGGAAGAAAGTTTCAAGGTGTGACTGAGCTGTCAGAACATGACAGAATCCTGCCTGATGCTTGCTTGTGCTATATCTAGACCTGTGCTGCTGGTTTTCAGAACTTCCCTCCTCACTGAAGTCAGTGGAGTATTTCCTGATTTCAAGTTAATTAATTTCTAAAAAATCAAAAGCCATGTTCCAAAGCACAAAATATTCTAATAAATTTGTGAAGCACACTAGTGTGCTGGTAATACCAGATAAGAAATAATACTTAGCTGAACCATGCCTCCCCATTTTCAGCACATTTCAAGTAGTTCACTAAAAGATGTATTCTGAAAAGATGAGGTATGTTCTCACCTGCAAGATCCCAATCTGTATTTCTTAGTTTCACAAAGAAGTGGGACGTGAGCTCAGTATGCACAAGGCTGTTGTGATCTGCTGCATCTCTCAGCTACTAAGAAGGTTGACGCTCCTCCAGGTACATGCACAATTTCCTGGACACTCCACTTCAGCAAGATACCTCAAGCAGCAAGTGAATATGTACTTTAGATGCTCTTTGTCTCTCCCAGAAGAGATGCATATGGCAATGTAATGATGCTATTTCTGATCCAATTTATCGTGAGCTTCTGAAATTTCAGATCACAGCATTCTATAATCAATATTGTGCATTATTCAGCCACAGTAGCCCTTCAACTGCGAACGTAACTAGTGTACTTCTCACAAACAAGAGTCTAAAGTACACCTCGATCTGTTTAGCAGGAAAGCACTTACATATACATAGCATTCAGAGACAATCTCTATTTATTGCCTTAGCTTTAAGTCTCGGATGCCTCTGTGAAGGACCCAGTAAAGAGGACAAGACGGCATACTGGCCCTTTAAAACTGAAATGCTTGTTTCCTTTCTGTAAGAAAAGTAAATCATGCTTTAGTGAGTGGAGCTTTGAAAAAGCATCCATCCATTAAAGTTCATGGATCCTCGTTTCCAGATTGTCCCTCCCCTGGCTGTGTCTCAAGTTACAGCCTTGTACAATCCAAGTCTAAATAATATTCACTATGATAAATGACACCATAACTCCGATATCCACAATCAATCTTTGCTTTAAAGATACATCCATCTTCAATAATGTTGATGGGGATTCTGTAAAATGGGAAACGTGACTGTTTTCCCGACCTCCTAACAGTGGGGGAAGGAAGCTCTGAGTGATGGCTGTCAGCCCACATCTGGCTGCAAAAATAAATTAGCCTTATGTAGACAAATGAAAGGACCAGCCCTGACTAGAAAACAGCCACTCCTGAGCAATGGCTAATTTATAGGACTCCTTTCTGGAAAGTTCCTAGCTGAGGCTACAGTCTCCTTAGCTATCTCTTTAAATGATATCTGATGCTGTAAATAACCTCACTGTGGTAGAAACTATGCAAAGTACAAAGACTGATTTGGTGGGGGAAGGGGAGGAGACAGTAACTTTCTCATATTCTTCATACATGATCAAGATGTAAAATGCAGCCACCTAAAACACACTCGCGCACGCACACACGCAAACAAAAGTTTTGTTTCAGCAAAAACATTGTTGTATTTTCAAAGTATGTTTTTCTTCATTTGACAGAAGATTACTTTCTGCTTTAACTCCTTTGTTATCTCCTGGGCTGCGGGATTGAGGCGACTACATGCAAAAATTAAACTACTCAGTGCAAGTGACACCTTGAGGTTTGGAGATTTCCCCCCCCCCCCCCCCTGTTAAATACTATCAGCTTTTCTTTCTCCTCACCTTGACCCCTTCAGCTGATAGAGAAGTTTCAGGAGGAGCAGGCTGAGCTCTACCAGGTCAGTTCCTCTATTCAGTTTCTGTGCAGCTCAGACGTTGGCAAGTGGCATACAGAGAAACTACCCCTTGTATTTATTTCAGCACATGGTTTCACAACAACCCAAAGGAGAATTTAAACAGGAAATGGAAGAAGACTCCCTCTCCATCTCACTTGCTGCCTTACACGAAGCACAAATTGCTACTTGCGCATAGGACAGTGCCTACCCTTTTTCCACGACTGAAATGCTTTATTACCTTATTCTTTATGTCTTTGACCTTGTCCTGCTGTAGAAAAATGTAGGACTTTAATTCTTATAGCGTACAATATATGGGATTAAAAAAAATAAAATAAAATAAATAAATAAATTTAAAAAAAAAACCAAGGAAGAGTCCTTTCCAGAAGGAGTGGGGAAATGGACGAGGGAGCATCCCAGAGCAGGTTATTCCTGCATGTTGGCCGGCCAGCATGGCACCTGGGCATCACAGCTCCCTGGGGGAGGTCCGGTGGCACTGGGGAGGACTGGCAGCAGCAGTGGCAGCAGTGAGGGTTAATTCAGTGAAGGTTGAAGGACTTACAGTAATGCAGCAAAGACAGAAACATCACAGGCTTTCCTGGCAAGAGGCTCGCAGAGGGTAGGAGGGGACTGCGAAATGAACTCTCTCAGGCTTTGTCGTGTGCGTTTCCCAAGGCCCGGCCTGGCCCCTTTGATAAATGACACATGTCATTCTGTCAGGGGCTGACACTGCAGCTGGGAGGGCCGGTGATGTATGGCTCCGCTGAAAAGGAAATCAACTTTTTGGCACCAAGTGAGACTGTGCCCTGTGTAAGGATTTTGTTTCTCAAAAAGTGAAAGATAGACTTAGGATTTAAAAAAAAAAAAAAAAAAAAAAAAAATGGGGGGGAGGAAAGAGAAAAAGAAAAGTTGAAAAACAGATTGAACGACAGCTTACACTTAACATAAATTAACTCGGTAATGGTGAAATGTGCTAGCCTGTGATAAATAAAAGCTACATTAGTCAATTATTAATCACACTCCAACTTGTAGCCAAAACCCATGACTTAAATCTGAGGCCTGAGCTGCCTTACAAACAGATAAGACAGTGTTTGATAGATGTCTTGCATAGTGTAATCAGGAAGGAATCAAAGGCTTAGTGGTTTAACCAGGGGGGGTGTGGAAGGTTCTGGAAACTGAGACTGGGTAAAGTGGATAACTGGATTGAAAGCGCCCTTTCACTGGGGATACAGTATATCTTTTGACTGCTTAAAAAGAGAGAGAGAGAGAGAGAGAGAGAGAGAGGGAGGGAGAGAGACATATCTGAATTTGGTTTAATCTTTTTTTTATAAACAGGAATGTCTCGAAACTGTATTTCCCTCCCCCACCTCCCACCACCACCACTGTGTTAAATCATTTAAATCTGATCACTATTAAATGGATTCTCACCGAGACATCAAGTGTTTCAAATATGATCGTTTTGCACGGATTACAATTTAAGCATTTTATTTAATCGAATGAACTCGCATCAGGCTGCAACACATTCATGCAGACACAAGCTGTAGAGAAAAAGCACAAAGCTGCATAAACTAAACGATTCCTACTCAACCAGTCTGTAAAGACAAAATAAGGGATTTCAGATGCAAAGAAAAAAAAAACAAACATCTGAAAACATGGAATGATTTGCAGGGAGAGAAGGGGTACAGTATCTAAAAATCACATTATGCCTCTGCGAACAGCTGAACTTGGGCATCACCTTGATGACGTGCATTCACAAAATAGCTGGGGTTTGTTTATCCTCTACCTGCAGAGCAATTGGATGGGCACCGAACCCAAAGGTGACTTGCCCCCCTGAGCAGAGACAGAACTAGCACCAGGCAACACTAAAATATCACTCCTATCTGTTCAGCTGACCTAAACCACTAGCCTAGGCTTTGTGCTGGCCCTCAACCCACTGCTGAGAGGATGCAAGTTTCACCATCTTCCTCCCTGTGCAAATGCTCTCATGCCTTCTCCTCACCATCCAGAACCCTGAGTAACTGAAAATAAAAAGGTTTAATCTGATACACAAAGCTTTGAACATAAGTACTGCTTGGATGAAACATCACCGTAGGTCCTGATCTAGCAACAGACTGTACACAGGCACATCCCTTTGACTGCACAAAGCCAGATGCAGGTCTTGGTGCCAGGTAAGCTGCCTTCTAGGATCAGTTGTACGATCACCAGCAATTAATAGTGAGTGTCACTGGGACGAGGACTCACACAAGAGCTACAGCTTCTTCCTGATTCAGGCCTTAATGAGCACTGCTATCACCTGGAACACTGCATGAATGTTTGTTTGTCAAGTAGCAATTTCCATATGCTGTACATCATTACTAGTCATGTACCAATCACACTGACTCATCAATGACTTGATTAACTCTCCCAAAACCTGAGACATGATATGTAATTGTGGTATCAAACAACCAACTCAAGTTTTTAACCAGAACACACAAAAAAATGCAAATCCTAACATGGGTAAGCATTCACACCATCACCATGGATTTTATCAGACAATTTTCCTAGCCACAAAAACATCGCAGAAAAAAGCTCCAACCTTTAAATAAAAAGACTTCCTGTTTTCCCCTTCCCCTCAGCACATTACTACTTTATACTACAAAATATGGAAACTTCTAAATGTTTCTACATGGGACGGGGTCCTACTGTGCTCAGTGCTGTACAGACACATCAGGAAACAAATTAGCTTTTAGTGTTAATCAAGTGAAACTGCATTCTTCAGCTTACACATGCTGTACAATGCTTTGGTTTTTTTTAAGAGTAAAAAGATTAAATAAAAAGGAAATCATTTGTAACTGCAAAAACTAAACCACCAGTTGTGGCCAATGTTTGAAGCCAGCATACATTCATACGCACGTATGTAGGTGCATTTAACCACAGACATTGCCCTCCAACCTGCTGTCAGGATTTCACATTACAAACGTAATGTACTACTGTAAGTTAAAATATTTCTTTACGCAGTTGTGTGGACTTGCCAATAGATCCAAAAACGATCCACTTTACCTCAGCTTTTAGAAGTGAACGAATAGTTTTGCTCAAGGAAAATCTCAGATAATCTCAACCAGCTGAAAATGACAGCAGTTGCCTAGATCACAGCAGCTATATAACCACTCACCAACTTCAAGGTGGTGCAGAGTGCTTAATTGAGGAATTTAAAAACAACGACTGAAAAGAGCACAAATTTCAAAGTAAATGAAATAAGGAGACCCTTTGAAACCCAAACTTTAGTGACAGCCCCTACAGATAGCACAGCTATTTTCTCCATACAAGTGAAATTTGACTATGAAAACAAAGATAAGCAGCAAGAGAACTGTGCGCATTTAAAAACACGTGCACACCGTCTGGCATTTTAAACTTTTGCCTTCCTATTACTAAAATATCATTTTTTTAAGTCTATAAAATTTCAGATACTGTGCAAAATGTTTATATATTACCAAGGCCTCCCTTTAAAAGGTTTATACTTTTACTTTATGACCTGTCCTTGATTTGACACTTCCGCTCATCAGAAAGGGATTTATAAAATAATCCTGAAGGTGAGGAACAGACATCTGTCAGGGACTGGCTGAGTTTCACTTTGCGAAATTTAAGAAGGGAGAGAAATCCTGTTAAGCTCTCTTTAGTCACCAATAGACATCAAAGGTAATAATTAAAGAAGACAGACGTCATAAAAATAAATTTATGTAGTTCTTTATAATACACAAGCACTCTGGTGTGTAAAGCATCTATCAGAGTTAAAGAAAATACAACATTCCAAATGAGCAAAAATCGGTTTTGTCTGAGTTGTTTTGCCTACTTGAGTAACATTTTTTTTTTTTTTTAAATAAGAATACAAGTTTAAACTGAAGTCTTTCAAAACCTTTGCCATCTGTGGGTACATGAACTATGGATGACCCCGAATGATTTGCACTCTGCTCAGAATCCCTTAGAAAGCACGGGAAAAAGTATCATTAAGAATGACTGATGACTGCCAGTCATGGTTGACCTCACCCAAGCTTTGGTCTCTGCCTCAGTAATAAGCTGTCCTTTATTAGCACCAACACTCCATAAAAGGGGTGTGTTTAGTCACAGGATAGTGGCCTTCTAATGCTCATTGCTTCTCCCTGAAAGATTGATTAGTGCTCATTTTTACTGCCTTCACAGTATATACAGTGACAGTGCTGCAGAGTGTCAGGGCCTGCAATATTGATGATAAGTACAACTACAAACTAGAGGTTTGGAAAAGGCAGAGGACTGGGAGTTCGCTCTTCTTTTCAACAGGAAAACACTACCAAAGCAAAAAGGACAAAACACAAGCTTACACATGAGCTACTGATATTCTAGGAAAAGATAAACTGAGGCTAGAGAATTCCTTTGCCTTGAATAAAGGCCATTTAAAATAGAAAACTTCACAGGAAACGTTGTTTTTTCATTTTGTTTTGAAAATGCACAGGCATTTTCCCCTACACTACCAGACATTAGGGGGAAAAAAAACATTAACTTGAAATATCATTCTTGTGGGTTTTTTTTTTTTTTTTATTTCAGAAAAGCTTTTAGGTTGTGACTTGCAGCACATAAGCACATAGTGAAAAAAATAATATTTTGTAAGTACAGAGTGAATGTTCCTGATTTGGAAGCTACTGCAGCGTCCCCTTCCAGCAGCAGGTGCCTCTTTGAGGGTAAAAAAGAAAGGAAATGTGAAGAAAACATGTTGGCCATGTGTTGTCCTCTGCACAAATCTGCCTGCATTAACTTGACTTCTGCAGAATTTACTCTTGCAGTTCAAGTCAGTGGAACCTCTGCAAATTCTTTCGGTGAAATTAAGATCTGGAGTATAAGCTGGCACCATCAGAGAACAAAACTGTGTGGCAGAATCATGTCATGTAGCATGCAATTACACACACAGTGCCAAGGATATTTAAAATAGAGCAAGACCCAGATGTGATCCTTGCAAAGCATCAGCACTGCAGTGATAGAAGAGCAGGTAAGGATTCATGAACTTTTTCATATTAAGAAATTCCAACCTGAATACATGACTTGGAAGAGCCATGCCTTGCCTTGATTTGATTTAAAAAAGCAGAGTAGAATTGAAACCAGTCCTTTAAACTGGTGTTTTAACCAGAGACTTTATAGCCTACGAGGCCAGCTCAAAGTTACACTGTAGTAGTTTAATATGGAACAACTTGTCCATATGGCTCTTCTTGGGAACAAGTCACTTCACATGTTACAGCAAGACACAGCCAAAAAAAAACATGCTTCACTGTTACTTTAATGTAGCTAGGAACTTGAGCACAACAATCTCATACCAGAAAGTATTAAAGCAAGAGTTTACTGCATTAATAATAGGATGCCCTACCACTGTGACACATTCTCTACTTTGAAATAAATATTAGTCACAACAGTTTGGTTTAAAATTCATATACTTTAAAGCCGAGCTGTAACTATGACACTTGCTATAGTGATGATTTACCAATAAGGCCTTATTAACCATTTTGCAAAGAGCTCCTTCTTTTATTCAGTTTGTTGTACTATCTTTACAATGTCTAGTTATAAATCACTTGAAGACATTCCTTCTTAAAAACAAACAAACAAAAACCAACAAACCAAACACCAGCGCTTCAAAACTGGATGCTGGAAATTCAAATTCGTATTTTTGTGTTGAACTTCTGATTTCAGCACACACACACAAGTTAGTTACAACTAATTTGGTTTTGGTTTTGTTTCAATTTAAAAATAATAATTTAAAACACTGCTGCAGGATTACATTTTGTGAGACATTATGGCCCAAGTCCTATGCCATAAAAGTCAATGGCATACTCTTTCATATGCTCCTTTCAGGATTTAGATCAGGCCCTTTCATTCACTACATTTACCTTTTACTTTGTTTGACTGGAGAAAAAGGAAGGAGAAAAAGGGGGGGGAAAAAAATGGTGCATATGAAAATGGTATTTTTAAATCAGGAAAATCTGCTTCTAAGAAAATTAATTGAAACTGCAGCTTACGCAGAAAAGCACAAATATTACTACTCCGATCTAGATATTCAAACAGTTTCTAATTCTTTAGGTGGTTAAAACTGGCCCTGCTGTACAGAGGAAAAAGGAGACAATGATAAGCAGCACTGTGACTATTAGCTTAGAGGGATTCTACTTGGCTATTTTCCTGCAGCATGCACTGCAATCACAATAATAAAGAAATCCTGTATTCCACCCTAATTCACCGAGAAATAGAAACGCTGGAAATCTAAAATAATTAAGTCAATTCTCTGATTTTCAGAATGGAAAGGAAGCTTCTTTTTCACATTAGCTTTGAATTTCACAGAGATACAATTGCCATGGAAGAAAAAAAAAATGTCCATCAACTGAAATAAACTGCTTAGTGCTGCA
>NC_087273.1:31708358-31800858 GCF_015220805.1 Pogoniulus pusillus
CCAAATCCATTATCTTTCTTTCGTTCCTTTTTTTTTTTCCTCCTTTTCCTCTCTTCCCTTCAACCCCTCCTTTCCTTAATCACTTCTTCGTCTTCTCCTCCTTCTTCGCGGTGGAGAGCTGAGCAAGCGGCGGCGATGAGACGGTAAATTCAGTCACTCCCCCCCTCTCAGGCTTTCTCCGAGATCAAAGAGTCTCAAAGCGCAACTTTCTCGCTCGCTCGCTGGCTGGCTTGTTTCAGGCTCGTGGATTTGTGTGGTGGTGGTGCTGCTGCTGTTGTTGTTGGGGTTTTTTTTTGTTTGGTTTGTTTGTTTGTTTATTGCGTTGATGATACTTTGTTCATTGTGCAAAAAAAGAGGTCGATCCAGTCTCTCCTTCTCCTCCCAGCACTTAGTCTAAGAGCAAGAAAGCAAATAACAAAAAGGAGTAAAGCCCCCATACATACATATACACCGGATGGGAAATGTCAGTCACTCCTCCACCTTCCAAACAGTCACAGATCAAACAGTGTCACCACCGGAGAGGACTACTTTTCTTTCTTGCTCTCCTTTTTTTTTCCTCCACAAATCGAAGCTTCTTCTGATACTAAATATCATGCAAACACTTTTTTTATCATGAATTTTTTTTTTTTGGCTGATCTTGATCTGCAACAGGAGAAAAAAAAAGAAAAAAAAAAAAACACCACCAAAAAAAAAACAACACACACACACAAAAATTTCCAAAACCAAGAAGAACCCCGGAGAGTGTGTGCAAAGAGGGAGGGGGGGGAGGCAGAAAAGACATTCACTGAGTGGGAGAGATTAACGTGAACTGTCCCCCCCCCTTAAACTCCTGGGAGAGAAAGAGACCCACTCTCCCTCTCTTCTCTTTTCACTGAAATATAACACACATTCGGATCCCAGGGCTCTCAGACAGTCTCAACTGATAGACAGACACATCGAGCTGCTTTTCCTGCTTCAGTTTGTTACTCCTCCTCCTCTTGCCCACGTCACCCTGACAATTACAAATAGGTCTCACACAAACCCATACCTGTCAATCTTTTTAATTGCTTTGTTTTCTTTTTTTTCCCTCCCTTTCCCAGAGCTAAACAATATGACAAAAAAAAAAAAAAAAGAAGTCTTAATACATCGCGGCATAAAAGATTCCTCATGTGAGACACGCGTTGAGGGGGTTGTTATTATAATCCACTTGCTAAAGTGCTGTGCAAAACGCATGTGCTGATTTAACTTCAGCAGAGGTCTTGTTCCAGCAAACTTTAAAAAAAAAAAAGAAAAAAAGAAAAAAGGGGGGGAAAAAGGAGATGATACCTCGCCGTGGCACACGTCTAACCGGCATTGAATTAAAAATTATTTGTGGGAGATTACAGTTCATCCTTACTTTAAAATACCAACAGACTGCAGAGCAAGAGCTGCAGCATACGAAACATGCTGCTAATAGATTTTGCACAGTGTGTGTCTGGGGATTTATATAACGTTAACTGCAAGAACAGACGGGTTCTCCCTTTCTTTTTGAAGTCAAGAAAGCAAATACAAACAAATCAGCTGATTCCTAGAAGAAAACACTGGGTACTGCATTTTGCTCTCTTTCGGGCAGAAGGGGATTTTTTTTCCCCTTTCAATTTTTAATACTGTATAATTAAGCAACGAGCTGTTTATACCGATAGGATGGAGTTAATTCTCGGAATTACACGTGAGCTCCTCCGACACCGGTGCAACATCTCTATTACATTACCTCCCTCCCTCCACGCAGTTGTACTGAGTTGGGATTGGCGGTTCTATCATAACATTTACTTTGGTCCCTTGACCCAGTTCTTACGCAGGTTCCCTCTGCAAAACTCAATGTACAGCTAGAACTGAGTTTGCTTTTTCTTGAGGGGAGGGGGGGAAAAAAATGTTTTCTGACAGGAACGTGGCGCGGGGGTAACCCCCGCGACCCGAACAACCCGGTAAGAAACCTATCAACCTTCCTCTCCTGGCAAGAGGGTGGCGGGAGCGCTGCCACCGGCAGACAGCACCCAGCTCAACCCTCCTAGCGGCGGAGGGCAGCGCCTCGCCTCTTTAACCCCGCGCCCCGGCCGCCCCTGCGGCCGCGCGCGCCCCAGCCCCCGCGCCGCCCCGCGCCCGCGCGCGCGGCGCTGGCTAACGGCTCGGGGTTGATTCGTACCACCTTGCGAGGAAGTGAACGTCTGGCGCGGAAGGGGCGGAGCCTCCGCCTGCAGGCAGCGGCTGCTCGGCGGCTGCTAATAACAACATGAGGAGATTAGCTGCAACTTCACTTCTCTAACCTTATAGATCTCGTAATTTAGCGTGCATTCCTCCTGCTTGTTTTTTTTCCTTTTTTTTTTTTTTTTGGTAGAACGAGAATCTCTTTTTGTAAACTAAAGAACGGCGCGAGGGAAGGGCGGGGGAGGGGAATCCGAGGCGTTTCTCTCTCCTGCTTTTTAAAATTCCTTAGTCAGAGGCAGCGTGCAAACTAAAACAACCTTTAGGAGAAAATCCAGCCTTCCGTACACCTGCCTTACTGACCCCGAGTCCAGTTGCTGTCCGCAGGCGTGGCGGCGGTGGCGGGCAGAGGCCGGCAGTGCCCGTGTGCGTATAGTAAGGCGGGTCAGGCACAGGCGGACGCAGCCACTGGCAGCCGGCTTACGGGACGGACGGCCGCGAAAGCGGGCCAAGTTTGCTTCTCGGCGGTAGAAGACGACTGGCTGCAGGGGATCATCTTGCCGCTGCTGCTGTGGTGTCGTTTCCGTGTGGTGAAGGGGCTGACTGGGAGGGGAGGACAGAGGCAGGCTGCATCGGGCTGCATAGGGCTTTATTTACATATACAAATATCTGCGTGCGGAGAGTTTCTCCTGCTGGCTCGGTGGCGGTGGGTCCTGCGAGCTGCCTGGTAAATCCCAAATTGGAGCTCTTCCAAGCTGGGGGGGGTGAGAGAGCACAGCCGAAGCAGGGCATGAATTTCAGTGCAAAAAGTGGCGCTCTGCTGAGCTCCCGGGCACCGAGGTGCTGGTGGCAACGGCGGCAGCCGTCCTGCGCCGCAGAGGGTCCCTCCTGGTCCTACTTCGGTGGCAGCCGGCCGCGGCCCATCCTGGACATGTCCTACTCCCGTCACTTTCTGGATTTCCAGGGCTCATCCATTCCCAGCTCCATGAAGAAGCTAGTAGTGACTAAGCTGAGCCAAAACTTCAGAGAAGCTGTTACCCTACAGCGGGACTCGCCCGTGCCGCTGCCGGGAGACGGAGACCTCCTTGTCAGGAACAGGTGAGCGCTCACCCGACCTTCTCGCGCCCTGGCCCTGCGGCGGCCCCCTCCAGCTTTCCTTGTGGCCTGCTCCCTCACTTTTGAGACCGGCTTCGAAGTTGTACCAGCTGCCATCTGGCGACTGATAATTTAATTTTATTGTTCATGTTGTTGTTTTGAACGGCTGATGCTGAAGTCCGGTCGCCCTGTCCACGTGTGTGGGAGTGACATTTCCTCCCGCTCTCTGGTGGAGGGGATGTGTGTGTGCGCGCTGCTGCTGGTGTACACTTGCCCTAAGGTGGAGAAACACCTCAGGGCTCCTGGCCCGAGGCGGGGAAAGTGACAAGTTTTAGTGAGCGCCGAGGAGGGAGTGATACGCCGGGGAGCACTTTCTAGTTTCTTCCCAGGTTTCTGCCGGGGCTCGTCACATGCGCATAGTCCCCCATCGTACTCAGCTGTCATGGGGACGCTGACGTGCCCCAGGCAGCCGCTCCTCTGCCACTCCACGCCTGCTACACCGCATGCCTGTGTTTCCCCCCCGCGCCCCGCCCCGACGTGACCCGCCTGCCACTAACCCTCTGCCAGCTGTGACTCACCGGGCAGGCAGAAGCCCGAGGCCCGCCGCCCTGCCATCCCCGTCCGCCGCGGCACCACCCCCGCCCCTGCGCGCCAAAAGCAGCCGGCTGGGAGGGGGCAGGGCGGCTGTACAGCAGCGTCCCGGCCGACCTCGGCCTCGCTTGGCCGGACGCGGGCCCGTATTTGTTAAAGGCTTTTAGAGTGGAGCCGGATCGAGCAGAGAGTGAGGAGGTGGCATTTTGCTTAAATGCATAATACGCCGTAAATCATGCGCTAACGCTGCGCGTCCGGCGCGGTGACCAGCTCACCGTGAAACGAAGACTCGGAGGACAAAACGTAACCCCCTCCCAGATAAACCTGCTTGTTCTCGACGGCTCCTTCCTGTACCCTGTCGTTCCTTAAGATAAAAGTGAGCCTTTTAAAGTTTAAAGATCTCTCTGCCCACGAGGGGAAGCTGAAACTCTGGAACTTTGGAGCAGACTCTGGCTGACACAGGAGAGAGCAGCACCCTCAGGTTATTGTCACGCAAGGAAATCGTAGATACACATAGTTTGACATGCTCTCCACTGGAGCTTAAAGATGTTAAGAAGTACGGGGTTGTCGAGAACAATGCTGGAAGTTCTGTTACGGCACTATGTGGCTGTGTGTTTCGTGTGTGTGTGTGCAGTCTCCAGTGCGTGACCACATGTAACACAGTAAAGAAGGGGTAAAGAGAAAGAAGTAAAGAGAAAGAAAAACAGGGATTCCTCCAGGAGCTGTTGGGAAAGCTTCTGTGGCACTTTAATCCAATGCTAACATCTCCCACTAGGATTTCAAAGACCGAAGTTCCCTCCAAACGTCATTGTGTTGCTGCATCCACTAATGACCATGAAACAGCCATCAGGCTGGAGTTAAATTCCTGTTCATGGAAGAGATAGAAAAGATTTGAGATAGAAGCAGCAAGTCTCTACTTGGGTAGTGGAAGGCAGAGTGACACCCTTGTTTCTCAACACCCCTCCACCTCCGCCCTTGCACTTGGGAGTCTTTCTTACCCCCACTTCCCCGTTCCTGTGAATTAAAAGAATGGTTTTTTTATATATAGAGAGAGAGAGCTTCCAATGTAACTCTTCCTTTCTCACTCTCCTCCCTTTCTTTGCTGGGTGGACTCCCTGGGTGCTAGGGGGATGTGCATATTTCACAGTAGCAGGGCTGAGGCACAGAGCTTCTACCAGACTGAAGACAGGAGCTGGTCCACAGATTCAGGCAGGTAGTTACTGGATTTTAACACATCAGCCTGTTACATGTTCCTGTACAGACACACACAGAAGTGGGGGTGGAGGGGAGGGAGAGGTGAGTGATGAAGTCTAGATTTAGAATTCATATGTTTTGTGGGGTTCTGTGGTATTTCTTCTCTATTTATTTTTATTTTCTGGAGAATATCACAAAAGACACAGGATCACATTACTGAAAAATATTATCTATGTATAAGCTGCAGCAAAGTGAGTTCTGAATGTTTCCCTCTTTCATGTCACTCTAGAGAAGCATTTTTCCATCCTGAAAGGAGTCGTCCCTGGCTCTATTTATTTTTTTTTAAGCCCTGTATACAACTATACATTTTCTAATAGGTAGAAACATACAGTTAAAACCGAAACAATAAAGGACTTGAGTTCCAGGAGTGCATTTTCAGAGTTGTTCATTTTAGTCCCAGTCACAGCCATGAATAGTATTAATTGCTCTCAGATTTTTATACAAAACAATCCTTATCCACCACAGTAAAATCTGGGTTCGGATTTAGGGGAATGTTGAATTAAAATGTGCTTCATTCCAGTATGGATAGATATATTTAAATAAGGTGGTTGGGGGAACTTTCCTCCTCTCTCCTTTAGAGAAGCCAGCAACCCTGATTTTTACTATTCTATACAGAAAAAAAAATCCATTCTTCATTTAAAAATTCTTCAAAACTGGAAATCTTTTTAAAGATGCTGGGGGGTTGTTTGTTTGTTTTTTTTACTTTGTTTCTGTGTAGGAGAGGAGGGAGGAGGGTAAAAGATGAACAAGAAAATTCCTTTACTAAGCCATTTTAGCTTCATATGTATGTTTGTCTTGTTTTCAGAGACAGAGGGGGCAAGGTTCCTCCATTTTATTGCAGGAGAAGGACCCAAGGCTATGAAGATTGGCAGTTTTTTTCAATTGGGGGATTTTCAAGATTTTCTTGAGGAAGTGGCACATTTAAATTTGCAAAATACCTGTAAAGATGTATTGGGTTGGAGGACGGGAACAAAGTTTATAGAAAAGGGACTAAGAGGAGCTGAGAAAGTTTTTTGAACCAAAGGACTAATTGAGTACAGTGGGAAAAGTGGGGGCCTATTCCCGATGAATATTTGTCTAAACAATGTTCTTTCTTGCATAGTACTGTTTTGGATGACTTTGTTTTGTCTATGTTTAAGGCTGTGCTGCTGGCTTTCAGTGTCTCATGCTTTGTTGTGGTTCGAAAAGCCTCTCGGAGTCGTCCTCCTGTTTTCTGTAATAAACAGTACGAGGGGTTTCAACTCTGCTGAGTATAAATAAGACGGGTGACTCAGGGCATGTAATTATTTTGAGAAAAGCCAATCTCGTAGGTTTTTGGTGGTTTTTTTTTTTTTCTCCCTCAGGTTTACATCTTGAAATGCGGAAGGAGCAAGCCTCTGTTAGAAACTGCTACATAGTACACTTTAACTAAGAAAGTAAAACACAACGATGTAAAATATTTTAACAAGGTCTTAAAATGTACAAACATCCCAAGAAGTTCCTACTCTGTCCTCTTTCTCGGTCTCAGAAGTTAGCAAACTGGTCTTCGACTTCTAAATTGTATTTATTCTTACTTTTAAAAGCAAAATAATGTTAAGAAGCTGCTGGCACATCTTACCGCCTCCTTTCTGTCAACTGGAATGACAAGGCAGATTAGACAATGTGTTTTAATCTAGACATTGTTTATGATTGTTTTAATGTGTGAGTCGAAACTATCTTTAAAAAAAAAAAAAAAAAGCCCAAACAAGTCCGTACAATGCGAACAGGAATTTTAAGTTGGCACACAATAAAAAAGGAGTTAAAAAATTAGGGTGGGGGAAGGGCTGGACTGCGGGCTGCATTGATTACTAATGATGAGGCCAGGAGCCCAGGGAGAACCATTTCCTGTGGCCCAACAGTTCCGCAGAGGCGATCAGGGAGCGGGTGCGTGTCTGCGGGTGCGTGTGTCTGCACACACAGGTCTCTGCGTGTCTGCATGTGGCTGCACACATAGGTCTGTGCGTGTGCCTGCACATGCAGGTCCGTGCGTGTCTGTGTGTGCCTGCACACACAGGCCTCTGCGAGCGTGTGTTCGGGGGCGCGGGGCAGTGGACACAGCTTTGTCTGCTCCAGCTCTTGGCAGCCGGTGGGCAGACCTGCTCGAGCGAACGGTAACCCGGCCTCCTCGCATCCCTTGCCCGGCGCCCGGGCGCCGCAGTCCCGTGGGAAGCTCCACACCTTGCCCGGCGCGGGCGAGGTAGCTGAGTGCCGCTAACTTGTGCGCCGAGCTCCCTGTAGTCGCACGCACAAGTTGTGATGCTGCCCAGGCTGGGTAGGGTTTGCTTCCTTCTCGTGTCCAGAAGCAAAAAGCAACGGTGCGTGTGCTGGAGTGCTATTCGGCAGGCGGCTGGCCCGCTGCATGGCTTGCCCTTTCCCCGCAGGCAAAATCGTTGTCCTCGGAGGATTATTTACCTGCATTTTTGCTCTTCCCGCTGCAGTGCAGCGCCTGAGATGAAGGAAACTCCTGAAGAAAGACGACAGGGACTTGGTGTTACATCTCTGCCTTGCCCCCCCCCCCCCCCTTCCCCCGAACGTGCATTGCCCAGCCAAGGGCACGGCTCTCCTGCACCGCAGAGAGAAGATACGTGCTGGTGTCGTGAGGAGGAGGCTCAGCCCTGCGGGGGATGAGGACCTGCGTTTGGTTGGGGCCGGGGGCTGGTGCGGGGGTAGAGGGAGCGCCTAGGGGGCTGGCCTGACAGCTGCCGAGACACCCCTCAGCTGGGCGACGGGGAGAGACCACGGAGGGGGCCATCGCAGCTCCCGTCGTCTCGCCCCTGCTCCCTTCCACAGAATTAGAGGTGTAAAAGCGAGAGTAGGCTAGCGCTAGGCTAGCGCAGCGTTGGTACGCGTCGTCTTGGTGCTCTCAGCCCTGCCGCCTTCTGCCCGAGGGCCACGGTTTGCCTCGGAAGCTGCTGCTCCGCTACTGATTTTTATACATCTTTTAGCAGTAGTGTGCGTGAGTTACCTTAAAGGAGGATTGCAGGGGATTGTTTGTATGCACAGGAATTTTTTGAGTAGTGAATTAAAGGCAGAATCAAAAAGTCAGTTTCACCTATTTTATGCCTGTATAAGTTTATATGTATGTCTTTTCCTGTGTAAGACATCACTTGGTGAAAGTTTGAGGCACCCCGCGCTGTAAAGACTTGAAGAAAATCGAAAGGGTAGAGCAGTTTTCTTAGTTCTACCTGGTCTGTGTGCAAGCAGTTTAAAACTACACATACATATGATTTGAGCCCATTGCTAACTGCAGCAAAGTGCACCATTTACTTCTGCAGCTTTTTCATGATATCAGGTACACCTTTCAAATTTGCGCTTCCACATCTAGTACGAGTTTTGATGTTCTCTGTTGCATGTGCTTCTTTTTTACATTTTCTGATTAATATTCTCCAGACTCTCTTCCCTGTTCTTTGTAGAGATATTATTTTGAGGGGGTTGGGTTTTTTTTGTGTGTGTGTGTGTTTTGTTTTGTTTTTTAAGTACTAAAAAATACTATTTGTGTTTAAGATAGATCATAGCTTTCTTTTATGCATTATTTCCTAGTGCTTAAGTTGTGAGAATTTATCTTTTAATGAAAAAAAAAGTATCCGTTTTCACCTGTTATAGGTCAGAGGGACTTGATACTCAATCTTACAATTTTAGTCCTGTGCAAGGTTGTTTTGATGTGTGGCAAGTAATTTATATAAAGAAAAATATTTTAACGTTGACATTAGCTACATCAAAAGGCAAATTTGCTGTAGTGACTCCATCAATTAAAAAGTACTTGCCTAGAGTAACGTGACCTTGCAAATGACATCGATAGTTAATATGATCATTAGTCATTAACGGTACTATTATATTCAAAAATGTAAATTTGTTGCCAGAGTCCACTTATTTACCCCTCTGCATGTTTAATTCTTCAGTATTTTCACATCTTATATAAAGTAGTCAATAAGTTTTCAGCCCTTAATCTTGTACAGAATCTTTATTAGTTTGCTCAGTTTGGTCAAATGGACCCAAGGAAAATGTAAGTTGGGTTCTGGTTTGTTCTTTAATTTTTAGCAACATTATTTCTAGAGTAACAGCATGTAAACTACAAAGGTCAGATGGAGGTAGTCTCTGGATTGTATTAATTATTCAGATATACCAATAGAAAAAAGTCTTACTGCACGAATTTAACTTGAAGGTTTCTCGTATGGCAAAGGAAAGTGAGGAATAAATCTTATTTTTGTTTTCTTCTAGATTTGTCGGCATTAATGCATCTGACATAAACTACTCAGCTGGTCGATATGACTCATCAGTTAAACCCCCATTTGATGTAGGTTTTGAAGGTGTTGGTGATGTGGTAGCGTTAGGACTCAGCGCTAGTGCTGATTATACAGTGGGTCAAGCTGTGGCCTACGTGAAAGCAGGTTCCTTTGCTGAATACACAGTTGTGCCTGCCAAACAAGCAGTTCCTCTACCCTCTGTGAAACCCGAGTTTCTTACTTTAATGGTAAGTGGTGCTACTGCATATATTAGTTTGAAAGAGTTGGGAGAGCTGTCTGAAGGCAAGAAGGTTCTGGTGACAGCGGCGGCTGGAGGAACGGGACAGTTTGCTGTGCAGCTTGCAAAGAAGGCAAAATGCCATGTAATTGGAACCTGCTCCAGTGATGAAAAGGGTGGTTTTCTGAAATCCATTGGCTGTGACCGTACTATCAACTATAAAACTGAAAATGTTGAATCTGTTCTTAGAAAGGACTACCCTGAAGGTGTGGATGTAGTGTATGAATCTGTTGGGGGAAAGATGTTTGACTTGGCTCTTAACTCCTTGGCTACCAAAGGGCGCCTGATAATTATTGGGTTTATCACTGGCTACCAAAACTCCACTGGCCTCTCGCCCGTTAAAGCAGAGCTATTGCCAGCAAAACTATTGAAGAAGTCTGCCAGTGTCCGGGGTTTCTTCTTGAACCATTATTTGTCTGAATATAAAAACGCTCTGAAGCACTTGCTCGAGATGTATGGAAAAGGAGACCTGGTTTGTGAGGTGGATTTTGGAGACATGTCTCCAGAGGGCAAGTTCATTGGCTTGGAGTCTGTATTCCGTGCTGTAGATTACATGTACATGGGAAAAAACATTGGAAAAATTGTAGTTGAATTACCTCACTCTGTCAACAGTAAGCTGTAAAAACAGAACAATGACATAAATCAGAAGAGAAAATGGGCACTTTATGTTGCAGAATTATTAGAAACAATTACTTTTTTTTTAAGCTTAGTAACAGATACTATATTAAGAAACAGTATCAAGGTGTTAATAAGTTTTGTGTTTTGTTTCTTTTTGTAAAACTGTTTAATTTGGTGTCTGTAACACAGACTTACTGGTCCTATGTTTGATTCTGTTGCTTAGGCTAGCATAAGACAAGAACATTATTCTTGACAGAATAAGTCTTGATGCAGAGGCAGATTTAGTCTGTCAGACTGGCTTGATAAAACTTTATATATAGTTCAACTCAGAAAAAAAAATCAGCAAGTTTGATTCCCTGATTTTAAAATAAGACTAAGTAAAAGAGTTGTTTCTTATAGTTTCTCTACTAATAATTCGAATTTTCTAGAAAAAATGCATTCTGTTGTTTTTTTGGTCATGATAATCATAATTCAGTTGCATCATGGTTCATAGTAATATATTCTTTGAGTGGTTACATAGGGAAATTCATCCTCCAATTCTGACATGACAGTAACATGAAGAAAAGCAACCTGACTTTGTTGTAATATAAAATTGCAACTTTGCAAATTTCCTAAATCTTTAACTACAGGTTAAAGAGTCATCTCATTTTCTTACCTTTTCATGTGCTTGCTGTCCAGTCTCCCTTTTAGTCAGTATAACAAGGTTATGGGAGGGAAGTTTTTAGCCACGTTCATGTGTGTTCAAGTCCTGTGTATTTTTTTAAGATTTAATAAAGTTGAAAAAGATATTTAAATATTTCTGGCATTTATTCATATCAATATGGTTCTTGCTGGCTAACTTCTTTGCAGATGATCTCTGTATTGTAGAGTTCCTTGACTGATGATTCTTGATGTGCCTTCCCATAATCAGGCTGCTACTCCAACTTTACCAAACATTTCTTCTGCAGAAGCCCTTTTGCAAACAGCCAGACTATTTTAAATCTACAGGCATAGCACTTCATACATGTGCTGATGCTCAGTCATAGATTATCTAGTAGTTAGACTTTTGTAAAGTTCTGAAAATTCTTCCTTGCTTAATAGATACTGATGCATACAGTGGAAACTCCAGCTATGAGTGTGATAGTTTCTGTAATAAAATACTTGCTCTACATATTTTTTTCCACAGCAAACTTTTAAGATCTTAAAGGTCAATTTTGCCACATCTTTTGAAATTATATACATTTCCCTGTTGTTGGAGAGATGGACATTTCCTAAAATCATACACTTAATAAGTGTAATGATAGACTGATAATGTCTAGGGGTTGCAGGAAAAAATCCAGGGTAAAGTTAATTTTGGAGCATTATTTAGGACTGACTACACAGAATTTTGAAAACTACTATAGGCTTTTTCTCAGTCCTACAGGGAGTAGAAAAAGTATTTTGAATTTTGATTTAGGATATTTCTTCTGGTGTCTGTTTTAGTGCACGTCATCAACATCCTGAAAATTGTGTGGATCAAAGAACTGTCCCTTTTGTAGGCCATGAGTGACTATTTGGTTTAGTCCCAATTGGAACATTTGGGGGAAAGTCAGAACGGCTTGAGCATTTTATAACCATTTCTTTTACTCCAACTGAGCATCAAACCACTGCGATTGTCATTTTCACCAAGATCTGGTTTAGAAACGTATTTCCTCTTTCCCGTGTTGTGTTACCAGCTATTGTGATGTTCTGCATGTTTTGCATAATTATAAAGTTATAATTGCCTTCCAACTGGTTAATAGAAAGATGCAAACACTGAAGTACCGGACAAGAACAGAACATACAAAGTTCTCACTGATTTATTCCTAGGCACATGATTTCTTTTCTTGTTCAGAGAAAAGGTGTACCCTTGGTCAATAGCATGTCTTGAAAAAAAAAAAACCAAACCAACAAAAGCAAACAAAACCTGTTTGGGATGTACTAGGGCAAAATAAAATAATGCAATTGGTTGCTTATGTGATAGGCGCAGAAGAGTTACATGGGTGACATTTTTTCAGATTAAGTTACTGCAGTCCTGCCAAAACTATCCAAACGGCCCAGTTTTCAGTGTTGTTGATAACTACCATCCAATAGATTTAGATGTTTCCAAAGCAGTGAATTCCAAGTGTTTATCTCATAAAAATTTCTTGTAACCAGATTCTGTTTGGACACACAGCATTCTGCTTTCTGTTTAATGCTGCTTCATATACAGTATTGAGTAGCGCAAATGCTGCAGGCTCTTACAGTGATCAAAACAGGGGAAGAGAGGAACTGTTGGAAGGTTAACATATATATATTCAGATATGACATTTTGCTGTTTTTAATTTTGGCTTCAGGCTTATTATTTAGCACTTTCATGCTGATAACAGCGTTAATAAAAAGCTTGGATTTGTTAGATGCAGAATTTGTATGGCCAGCACACTGATTTTGTAGCCCTTTTGGTGTTTGGTTCGGATGTGACCCTTGGGCCTGTCCTTTCCATCAAATGCCTGTATTAAGCTAAAGGATATACATGATTGCTCTTCCACAAGTGATTCCAGAATGAAAACATCATTTTTGTTTTTAAGACAACTTCTATCAGTTAGATTGCTCAAAGAGCATTCTCAACGGGAGGAGAGTGAGAGGTATTTCTGAAGCAGGCAAAGAAAGCTTTTCTGCCCAGATTCATCGTAATTTTTGGCGTGCAGGGGGGATAAAAGCCAACTTCCCTGCTTCATTTTAAAGTGTATTCTGCAAACTTACAGTTACAAGAGCAGGACTGACTTTGAATAAGTAAGCTATGATGGATTTAAATAATGTTTAAATATTAGGTGGATAGGAAAATGTATATGGCATGCACACACTGAGAGGTTTAAATGATGATAGGACATTGAACGTACAAGGAAAAGAAATACTGTAGAGTCACAGCAAGGGATTAATAACAATACACTTAATATGCTTGCGAAAAAGGTGTATTAAAAGCTGTGTGCACAGTGGGGACTTAAATGATTAAAAATAATAATACATTTTGCCTGGGAAAGTACTAAGTATACTATATGTAGAGAGCAGGGATTTAAATAATAATACTATTAATAATAGCAGCTCATCGAGATGTGGTTGCTAGCACTACATCCTAATTTTACCTTTCTAAATGCATTTGCTACAGAGAATTCTGGCATTGTTTGCTGAGGCTAACAGCAGAATTTCCCTTTCCTACACACATATGCTTCCATGGAAAAACAACAAAGAACTAGATGAAGAGCTGGCTTTTTTCCTGAGTCTGTCACATGTGTGCATACGCACGCGCACACGGACACACACGTACTCACTCGCTCCTGGCCTGCAACCCTCAGCACATTTTACAGATACGCTTCCTACTTAATTGCTGCACTGGAATCTCCTAATACCTTTTTGAATTAAGTTAGATTTCTACCAAGCCATAGTTTGCTATGCACTCATGTGTGTGCATATGTGTGTGTGTGTGTGTATACACAATATATATTTAGTAAGTATGAAAGAACTGCTGCGTCATGTAAATACGAGTAATTACAGTCTCTCAAGGAAAAGTTTGCAGTAGTATTTGGAGATACTATATATATTCCTACTTCTGTGTGAGGAGTTAAGAAATTTCTCTGCTGAATAGCTGTTAGTATCTATTTTACAAGATTTACTCATTTTCAGGTACCTAATGTAGCTGCTAGCATGCATGCACGACAATACAATTTATATGGTAAATGGAACCAAATAATGGCTTCACTGAATGTTATGGCTGCACTGAAGGGAAATGTCACGGTAAATAGCTGCCAAATTATGGATCATGCCGAAGTGTCACAACTGCACTAAAGACAAATAGCACTAGAGGCTATTGCCACTGTGACGCTTTTGAGTTATGAAGAAGAGGAGCAGCCTGATGTGAGCCTCTTTGTGTCCTCATTATAGCAAAGGGTTACTGGTGCAGTGTACAAGAAAACCCTAGTCCTACGTGGTGGCTAGTTATTAATCTGTTCTTTTCGAATATAACAGCTGTAGCAAGCCAGAAAATCTTTTCCTTGCTTTATGAATACATATACACATGCACAAACAAAGGAAAACCTGCAGGTTTTATGAATGTAAATGTGTACGGGAAATGACTGGTAATGGAAAAATGTTGTAATAAAATAATCTAATCAAAGAATATTATTAAATTTAACATCATATGTGTCTGAAAGCTTTAGTTGCTTCTTATGCAGATAGATGTGTGAAATATAAGCAATAATGCACTTTCTCTCTTTGTAAAGACTTGAGTAGTAAGGACATTACCAACTAAATTGCTTCTTCTAAACTGAAGTGTGTCCCGGTTTCTTTCATTTTAATGGGAGGGTAATAAAGATGAAAGACTAACATTTTAACTGATGGATCCCTTAAGCTACAGAATCGAAATTTATTATGTTTTGAGGGAATATGCTAAATCCTGAAATGTGGAAAGAAGCTGGGAAATCCCAGGTAAAAATAAAAGCAGAGTAGTATTCTTTGTATGTTTGTTTTTCTAATATGACATGCTTTTATGAATGGAAACCTATACACTGCTCTTATTTAAGAGGACAAAAACAATGGTCTCTCTTTGGGGCAAAAAAAATGGGGAGGGAGGAGAGGAAGTTATATAGAGGTGAAAAAAAAAAAGGAATTTGAAAATGGAGAACCATTGCTCAGCAAGTGGTCTTTTCTTGCTAGGATTACTTTTCAAACCCTGCCTGCAGTGTTCAGAGAAGTGAGTTTGATGCTCTGCACACTATTGTACATACCACAAACGTACCATCCATAATACAGCACAATTGTCAGTCGCTGTTTTACAGAGGGGCCAGGGCTGAACAATCATGGTGGATAAATTACTTTTCTATTCTACAGCAAGTGGCCTTCCTACCATGTGAAGCTTAAGGTCATTGGCAGGGCAGCAAGAGGGAAGCTTATATATTAGTTAACTGTAATGCACTAATAACATTCAGATAGAGGAACTATACCTATTAATTACAGTTAGGTTTATTCTTCGAGATGGGGAGTGCTGACTTGAAGAGTTACTGTGCTGAGATATGTATATGTATTTTGCTTTCTTGCTATGATGTTTCTATAAGTAGTTGGTGTTCTACTTTCTTTAATGTCTGCATTTTAGCCTTCAATATTCATCATTGCATGAATCCAGATTTCAGAAATAATAAAAGTATTCTAAGATTTCCAAACTATAGCAACACATTCTCCTTACAGTTTTTACAGTGCAGTCTAAAGGGAGGAGGGGAAGAAAAAACTGTCAACAATTAGGTAGAACATCCTTGAGTGGCAATTAGCAAGCCCAGAATTTATTTTGTGTACAATGCAGTGGCAAGTAGCTGCTTCTTATTAAGTGAAAATCCTGTATTATGTACTTCAGGAACATTCCAACTAATGAGTATGTAATGTCCTTAGTATAACACAGAACTTCTTTTTGTGTTCACAACCACAAGATGCTGGACACTTGACAAATGATATCATTTAAGACAGATGCCTGCCTTAGGGACCTGTTTTTTGGCTTCCTGTTTCTGGTTTTTATTTCAATAACATTTGTAATTGCCACAGGATCTGTACCTGTGTAGTGCTTTAACCCTTTCGTGTATATCCTCTTGCATTAACTCTTTGGGTAGGTACTTGAGAATCTTTGCATTTTTTTCCCTCCCCAGCTGGCATGTTCTTCTTGCCTCTCCCAAGCACAAATATATGCTGACCCTTACTAGACCAGATGAAATGGTAACATTAGAAGGAGTAAATACTTGCTACACTAGCTGTGTTTTACTAGTGCAGAGGTACATGTAGAACAAGGCCAAGGCAAAAATAAAACATTATTTGGTATGGCTTCTTGTTTCTCCAGAGAGGGTACATGGTCTAGGCACAAATACCTTGATCTTAATTATACTTTTGAATGTGTATTTGCTACCCTTAAACTCATTCTTTACTTAGGTTATAGGGCAGGAAAAATTTTTACCTCACTGCAATCGGTGCTGGTTTTACGTGGCATTTTGGTGATGCAGATTCTACACATGTTGCAAGTTTATGCTGTGCCTCCAGCAGGGCCTGCCCCAAATAAAGCCTGTATCACAAGGACACTAATAGTTTACAGCTTCAGAGGTGCTCAGGCAGACTGCAAGAAACCATCCAGCAATCCAGACCAGGCCAGAGGTTTTGGTGGTGGTTTGTAAAATGTTCTCTCTCTGGCTTTTTTGTAGGTCTTGCAAAAAAAAAACCAAAACCAAACAGCACCAACCAACCAACCAACCAACCAAAAAAACCCCACGTTACAAACAGGCTGTGTATAAGAAGCTTACATGGTTCTGCATAGAGGGGTTTTATTGGGAAACTTTATTAACTCCTGCTCAGTGCTGTGGCAACAAATAAGAGCTTGGAAAGAGCATGACTCCTTGGCACCTATTCTGCTGGTGAGACTTATCAACTTGTCAGAAGCACTTAGCTCTCCTGGATTTGCAGTACTTTCTGATGTCATTTTGAAGCAAAAACTTTACATTCAAGCCCTCTGTCACAGAATATGTAGTCTCACTGCACCTGCACTCTTAAGCCATGTTTATCCTGTGAAGCGTCAAACCTTATCTTTCTTCAGAACTGGAGCTGAGGGCTCTGAAAACCTCAAGAAATGCCTTGCTTTACTGCAAAGTAAAGCAGGATCAGGCATCACATCGTACAAACATACCCTCCAGGCTTTCTGTAACAGAAGGAGGAGGAAGTCTTTATCTCCTATCACAAGAGGGAGGTCAAAAGGACCAAGCAAGTGCCAGACTAAGTCACTTCTGCCGTTCTAGAGTTCATTTTCAGAGGAAGTAGGCAGGCACACAAATCTCATTACGTGTTACGAGGATCTGTGCACAGACTTCTTGTGTGCTGTCTTAAAACTGTACCCCTAAGGGGCTAAGTCACAAAGAGACTAGAAGGAAAGGAAATTTGTATATATTTCTGGAGGCAGTAAGACATGACATGCTGTGCGGTTCTGGCTGATTACAACATGCCTCAGGTGAGCCGGGAGGCATAAGGCCATGAGCCAAGCGATAGCAACCACCCAAGAAAGAAAATTCCACAGACCTGGGTTGCTCGGCGTGTCTGAACTTTGTTCACGTCGGCGTGACATTGTCGGCACGATTGTTTCTGGCAGCCTATCAGAAAGTTTTATTTGTATCCAGAGTTTTGCAAACCATTTCATAACATTAAACAAAGATAATGCTGGAAACGTCTGGTTTATTTGCCCCTTGACACTTATGTGTAATCCCTCATTGAAGCCCTAATGAGGGGTTCTCCTCGGGTTGTGGTGCTTTCAAAATAACCCCTGCATACGAGCAGTGTAACGTACCTTCCTTGGGGTGTGGCAGGAGTAGCCAGAAGGAAGCAGAGAAAGTGTGTTATTTTTCCTGTGTTCTCAGTAATCTAGATGCAGAGTCAGTTATTGGATGATATGACTTCTTAGTGAGCTGGGAAACCTCAATCTGCTATCACAAGTGCCTACAAATAAGCGAGGTATTGAGTCAGCTTCCTCTCCTGGGAATGTAAATGAGGAACAAGAATAGCACTCTAGAAACAGTGTAAAAAACGTCTCTGAGGAGAACCTGGCTCTTACTGCTCTCTGTGTGTGTATGTGTTCATGTTGCTGGAAAATGCCTAACTTCAAATCACAGTGAAATTTCCCAAGGCCTCCAGATAACTCCCAAAGTCTTGGGAAATTTGGTATGCTTTGCCATTGCTGACGTCGTAGAGACTATGGTGGCAACAGCAGCAGCTTCGCGAGTTCTGAGCTCCTTGATGATGAGTGGTGGTAAAGCAAACCTTGCTCAAGAGAAACTGCTGAAAATGCAACCCCCCAGCTTTCAGTTATTATTCTTCTCTGAATTAATTCAAGTGTGAAGGATAGATGAATGTCCATCCTAGTTTAAAAAACAGCTAAATACTCATTTTTTTTCCACATAGCTGAAACTGTAGCAGTTGAGAACAGTTCAGGAGTGGTTCATGTAGTATGAGCCAGAATCCTATAAGGTGAATGGAGGGCTGTGGAAAAAACATGCAGTAGAGAAAAAGGTTGTGTTTATCAGGGGCAAAAAATAAAAAAGGTGGTGGTGGTGTGTTCAGGTAACTGGAGGAAAGCCAGAGTTTGTGCTCCTCCTCCTCGGAAAAGTTAAATATGCTGCAAAAGGCACTTCTTCCCCCCCACTTAAATCAGATGCAGTTTTAAACTTAATAGCAGTACTTCACAAATACCAGTGGGTTTGCTTTCTAGATCTTCTTCCACCTTCATGGCATTAAACAGTTACAGACAAATGAAAGGTGGGAAGGTGAAGGCAATGATTTCTTTGCTTCCAAAAACATAGTTGCAATGTCACCTGTCTTATACAAATGGCAATGATACTTCTTGAAGCTTTCAGTAAATAAAATGTTGATACTGCCTTTATGATGGCTTGAAGGGGAAGAGATGCCATCATTCAGGCTTAGATTTCATTGGGACTGCCCATCTTAATTTTGCTGGAGTACAACTGGCTTCCAGGCTTATCCAGACAATGGAAAAGCTTCTCTGTCTTTGAAAACTAGCCTTAGTGTATTGGAGGAAATAGAGAAGGGTACTTTTACAGTGCTTTCTTGTCTGTCACACAGTAAGTGGAAAGGTTGAGTAGCCCCCAGTTCTGACACTTGTACATCAGGCAGGATGCCTGAAGGTCCAAATGATTTTAAAGAAAGCAAGCATATCTGCACTAAGAACCTGTCTTGTTCCAAAAAGATACAGTCTCAGGACACTGTGAGTACATTAGTCTTTTTGTTCAACTCTGTGTTTAAAAACAACCCAAACCAGCCACCCTAACACTCAGTCTCATCCCCTGCTCCAGGGCTGCCCTGGTTCTCTCCCTGGCAGGCTGGTTTGCTCTGAAGCACACTGGCTCTCCATGCCTTGTATATTTTAATGCCGACACTGATCTTCAATCAGCATTGCCCTGGCCTTCCAGTGAAAATATGCCAAAATGTCACAGGTTTCCAAATGAAATGCAAATACTGAACTTTGTGAAATTTACTGATAGTATTTTACTCCTTTACTGCATCTGAGCTGTACCAATGAGACACAACGGAAACATGGGTTTAAGATTCCTGACAGCAAAGGTAAAGCTCTTTTGCACTTGCCACTCCACAGATGTCTCAGCTGGATGGTCTGTAACACTTCCTGAGAAGAATACGAGTCCTCTGCTTGCTCACTCACTCAGCATAATGAAAAGAAGCGATGAAATACTCAGAGTCAGGTCAGCCTACCTTTTGTTGTATGTAACTGTTATTACATAGATGTCACAGCAGCAGGTGCAAAATAAATATCTGGATAATGGAAACCATTTGCTTTGCCTTTAGCCACAGGCATCAGGTCTGATTTACTGGTGGCTGGCAGGTAGAGAGCAAGGGAGGGCCAGGTCTCTATAGCCAGTCTTGCCTTTACACGCTCAGAGATGGGAAAAGATAGCCACAGTGGAAGCTGCTTTGGAGGAGACTGTCTTATTTTTCTCCCATGCCCTCCTCCCCATGCTCCCTACTCTTCTGACAGAGCAGGGAGATTTAGCAGAGCCATGAATCTATGCTTATGTGCTGCCCTTTCATCATTTGGACCTCAGTGGATGTACACAATCTGGAGCAGTCTTTGCTCAAGGCAAACAAAGTAAAGGAGGAGAGTGACATTTCAGTCTTTCATTGTGGAGTCACTCAGGTCACTTGCTGAAATTATAGACACCAGCTTCAGCAATGTTAACAGCCAACTTCAGATTATTAACCATCCTTCGGAGAGCAGTACATTTATGGTGCCAGCGTGCAGAGAATTCCTCCAAATTACAGGGTGTCCTAACACAGACGGTCAAACCACATGGACCTCTAGATGCAGTAAGCTGTGTAATTAAATCTGTTTTCTCATTTGTACTTTCCTAGCAACACTCAAAATACTCTCTCGACCACTGGATGCTGCTCTTTGCATCAGGCTATGAAAGCAGATAAGTGATAAGGATGCCTTAACAATAGCTCATTAAGAAGGCCTCAAACATTTTCTTTTATTGCATTATTTATGTTTTGGCTGATTATAAAGTACTATTTCCAGGGCAGAGTGCACTCCAGAAGCCTGTTGGCCTGTAGGTGGTTTAATTTGATCAGATTTAGAAGGGGAAGGTTACAGAAATTGCTTTTACCTGCTGCCTTCCTTAAAAACTTGGGTTTTTTTTTCTTCCCC
Source organism: Pogoniulus pusillus (assembly GCF_015220805.1). Lineage (NCBI taxonomy): Eukaryota > Metazoa > Chordata > Aves > Piciformes > Lybiidae > Pogoniulus > Pogoniulus pusillus. Next base: position 31,728,838 of record NC_087273.1, read on the forward strand.
TCAGACCATACACTGTCAATACCACTGAGGATCCACCAAACTTTGTTAGCTCTTTCAAATATTTCTGGGAAAGGCTGTGACCATTTTTTCCCTAAGGCTTCTTCACTGCATCCCTTGTAGGATCCATTTTTTATATAATGGCCTTCTGCATATAAGCAAACAAATGTGAAGAGGACCTAAACATTTAGATTTCTGTGAAGATATCATAAAGCTGATTTCACACAAGAGAGTCCCTATTTAAAAAAATCACCACCACCCCCAAAATACATATAATGGTCATGAATTCTTATTCTTATTCCCATTCCTTAAACTGTCTAGCACTGCATTAATTAGTCATTCCTCATATTCTTTCTTTATTCTTCTACAGCGTCATCCTCACTGTGCAACTCTGCTGCATTTTGTTACATGAACAGATCCAAGAATGAATTTTGGCATTGACCATGGAATATTCACTCAATTTCAAATGTAAGTAGAAGAACTGAAAATAATTATCTGGAAACTACAAGTGCTGAGAATTCCTTGTTTGTTATAGTGTAACTCCTATCTCTTTGGCTTATCTTTCTGTTGCTTCTTTGCTGTAAGCGTAACACTAAAGACTATTAAAGCTAAAAAAGAGAAAAATAAAAGCACCCTCAAACCTACCAAAGCTGGAAGAGCAGAGGGGATAAAAACTAGCAGACATTCCAAGGAGAACATGGGAGAATTTTGATTGAAAGTAGAGTCTATACCATGTAAGGAGTGGATGTCAGGTCTGCTCCTTGGTATGGAGAATAACAAGAGTTCATGGACTGTGAATGTATCTCCATGTCTGCATGTAAGAATTAACTGAGAGACCAGACAACAGGCAAAAATAACTACTTCTCATATTATTTTAAGCTCTGAAAGTGTGCAGTAAATACACTGAATGTGGAGAAGAATGATATCTTGATACTAAATGAGAAAACATTAAGTAGTTAAAGTGCAAATACTTTCATTAAGCTAAAAAACAAAGAAACATGGGGAGGCCAAAAGATTTCTGATATTCAATATCATAGGATTAGTTTGACTATATATAGCCTATTCACTGCCTTTCTGAATTACAGATCACTGAGATCTCCATCCAGGAATGCAAGGTACTGGTATTCATCTTGTCAATGATACATACTCACAGGGCTATTTCTCTAATTGATGGCTTCATCGTTCAATTCAAGATGCATAAGGATAGCTATTGTTATCTAACACTAACTATCATATGTACCTATTGTTCCACACTGCTCTCCTTGTCAATAACATCCAAGATACACTATCTAAATCTTAAAGATAGCAAAAGCATGGCATATTGTTTGTTGACTCCACACATGGCGTTATTAAACATTTGTAAGCAACCTGCACATCTCCTCACTGACATCTTTAGGTATTCAATTAAAATTGGACAAGAGAGGACACCAATACAAATAAATAGTGAAGTGAGGGCTTTGCAGGGAATTGTTTAAATATTCTAATTCAGGTGCTTGCTAGCAGGCACTCAGTTGAAATCAGGACAGTGACGCGAGTGTGCGAATGAAGTGTGCATTAAAAGAAAGGAGGCAGATTGCTTTATGGTGGAGTCATGGCAGAGGTTTGACAAGAAATGCTTCTCCCAATACGGCTAAGCAGGGAAGGAGAACCCTATTATATGGATGAGTGGGGCCGACAATGGCATCTTGTCATTCTAACTTGTATAAGTAAGCAAGCTTAATTGCTCCTTGTCTTTTCAAGATGACTTTCCACCAACAATCTCATTATCACACACATATGTTTATTGCACATATCCAAGTCCCTTCAAGCAGACCTGAATGCAATGAGGGGAGCAGCAATATTATGTTATCCAGTAACACCATTTCTTTCCTTTTTATTTTTTCTTTTTCCCCCCCTTTTTAACCAGGCAGATGTGACCTGCCTTCTCCTTCTGCAACTAACAGGGTGACCAAAGGCAGTGGAATGTACACCAGGACTGGAAAGAATAAAACCAGAGGAAAAGCAAGCTGTCAAGAGAACAGTGTAGTGAAGAGGAAAAATGTAAACGTGACTTCTATTTACCAAGATTAATATGTAAAGTTAACATGTTTGTCATGGAATATATTAATATGTATGTTTTCCCATTATGTAGATCTTCTTTTATATTCCTTATTAGAAAGAGATATAAATCACAATGATGGGGCAAGAATGCCACTTAAAAATTAGGTGATGCCCAGCCAACATAATACAACCACTACGGTGTCATTTCTGATTTAGAAGTGGTGAGATCAGTGTAATTGCCGCTGGGAAGAAATTATAATGGCTGTTAATGATAAATAAAATGACAAGGAGGAGGATCCTCCTTCACATATAATTTCAAGGAAAACTCAACTGTTGACTTCCTTAAACACTTGGTGCCACTCACTGATGAAGAGGAAACAAGCAGGTTTTGTGTAGCTGCGTAGCCACAAGAACTTCACTGTCATTGCTCAAGCCCAGGCATAAATGCTATGTGTCTAGCCTGATTTCACCACACTGTTTTCACTCTAGGGAGATGTAGTAATGAAGCTCACATGAAGTGAATTTTAACTTAAAATCAACATTGTCCTAACAGAAAGCAGTGTAGCTAGCAAATGCAAAGGTGAAGAGGAGGCCAAGGGGATACCTTATTGCTCTCTACAACTGCTTGAGGGGAGGATAGAGCAAAGAGGAGGTCAACTTCTTCATGACAAGCAACAGGACTAGAGGAGATGTCTACAAGCTGTGCCAGGAGAAGTTGAGCCTGGGTATCAGGAAATACTTCTTCACTGAAAGGGTTTTCAAACACTGAAGTGGTCTGCCCAGGGCAGTCACCATCCCTGAAGGAGTTCAAGCAGCCTGTGGACCTGATGCTTAGGGATATGATTTGGTGTTGAGCCTTCAGTACTGGATTGAAGGTTGGACTGGATGACCTTCATAATCTCTGCCAAACAGATACAGTCCACAACTCTGTGATTCTATGAGCAAAAACAGGGTAAAGGCAACCATGAGAGCGTCTTTCAACTCATTCATGCATCAAAAGCCATGAAACCAACATCTGATTACTAGTTCTAGCATTAACATCAAAGACCATATCTTCCCATCTGTGAAGAGAAAGAGCCCAGTTCTTTCCTTCTTACTCCACATTCCATGAATAACACAGTTCCAGTTTAAACACACAGAGCACTCAGTATAGCATACATACAGTTTTTTTCCTAGGCATCTTGGAGAAAGATAAATATAAGCAAATCTGTGGCCACATCTTCACAACACTATCCAAAGGTTAGATACTGCAATATTATGCAACAATCCAAAGTTTAGAGATTGCTTGATCCACAGGTGTTATCCTAGGGTATAAAATCACAGCACATCTTAAAAAGGAAAATGCCTTATACCTGCCATTTTATTTTCATTTAGTTTCTTCGAAATCACTTGGTAACAGATGGTGTAAGGGTTAAGTTAAAACCAAAAGAAAGATACAGGCATGATTGATCAGCCTGTTATTTCATTAGCATAGCTAGCTTTTTAGCTAGCTGTTAGTCAAAGAAGTTTTAAAATATAAATAAATAGATAAATAAGCCTTAACCTGGAGAAAAAAAAAACCCTGCCAATTTCAGGTGAGAACCATTTGCTCATGCTGTCCTAGCTGAGGCCAGCACTTCAGCAGGTGGTTTACTCTTAGGCACATACTGCCAAAGAGGGCAGGAGCAGTGAAAGAAGAGAAGGTATAGGAATGGTGTGGAACATGCTTTTAAAAATCTGGCAAGTTAACAGAGAAAGAAAGCCCTACTATAACATCTGAATCACTGATCTAGCATTTTGAACTATAGAGGATTTCTGTCTTTTTGTGTGTGTGTGTGGCCTGTTTTACTACAGGGTATGTCAAAGGAGCACAGATGATCTGCCAAACCCCAGCTAATTGCTTTGGCTCCTTTGCATGAAGATCATTTGCTGATAACTTGTTACAGACACATTTAGGCAACAGGTTTTTAGAGGATGTCTGGTGCTCTTTATGATGCAGTTAGTTTTATTTAGTATATGTTTTTTTCTTATGCATTGTTCTTTTGCTGGAAAACAATAAGGCAAAGCCTTCAAGTCACTTAATCTTTCCCCGTGTTTTCTGAATTGAGCTCTCTTTTGGGAGCAGTCACCAAAAGAAGAGCCTACCTAATGTTTAGGAACAGTAATTTCATTTTAGTGGCCCTTTTATGTTTGGGAGAGTTAGAAGAGGAGAATGTAGACTGAGGTGGATTTTATTTATCAGCTTTGCAAAAGGTGCTAGGAACATTCTTTTAGAAAGCAAAGCATCCTGATGTTCCAAAAAAAGCTGCAAAGAAAAGCCTTCCTATGAGTTCCCATGTTGAAAGACTCTTTGCAATAGCTACACAAGCACGCTTGGTAAGGTAAAAACACCAGCTCAGACACCCTCAAACTTCTGCTCTCCAGCAGAGCACCTAGGAGGCATCTAAGGATCCCAGACATCATCTTTTTTTCCATCAGTAATAAGGTTCTCCAGTTGTATGTGCCCTTCTCTGCAGGATGCACACATAACATCAGGTACTGCAAAGGTGTTATATTCCTGCCTTCTCTTTAGCATGTGCTGGCACTTGTATAGGAGATAACTCTCCTCTGTACCATGTGGGACCCAGTCTGGCAGGTGTCCATGTAAAACAAATAATCTAACCCTGAAAAAGTGGTAATCTAAGCACCTCCCTGAGAAAAAAAGAAGAAAAAGTGGATTACAGTCAGACCTTCCAAACTGAATCAAATGCATACTATTTAGACATTCCCTAACCACAAAAATATGGGGACTGTTTTTGAACAGCAATATTCCTTTTTGAAGCTACTTCACCTGATATGAATTACATTAAATTTATTAAGAGGCAGAACTTGGACACCCTACTCCTGTCTGGTCATCATCATCACTACACCTTAAAGTCACTTCCTTCCTCACCATAATGCTTTCTTCTGCAATACCATATTTTTGAGCATCTGTGTTGCACAGAGGAGAGAGGACTGACTGTGACCCAAGAGTCATATTAGCACACAACCCAACTCAAAATCTCCCATTCTGCTACTGCTGCCTGAAAGCACCTAAAGCTTCACATCCAGACATCTCCAGGGGCATCCAAATCATGATCCACTTACTCTGAGTACCTGCGCTTGGTGCAGGCTCTGGGTCCTAGATGTGCTCCAGGTACTTAACTGGTTCAGGAAACAGAGAGCAAGTCTCCTCTTTCCCATGTGGCCACGTTAACCACTGAGTTAAAGAGTCTGTCCAGGTTCACTCAATCTGCCTGACCTAATAACTATTTGTAAATCCCACACCTAACACATCAGGGAAGAGCCCTGCCCCAAAGCCAGTTATGCAGCGTGTTGTGACAACCCTGGGTAGCTCAGGCCATAGATTAAGGACTGCTGTGGCTTTCCCAGGTGAATCAGCCACAGGAATTCCTTTGGGAAGAGTGCAATTACCAGGGCTGGAACATAACCAGGATTAACATCCAGCTCCTGAGAAAATTCCCGTCCTTAACGATCACTGCCAGTCAGGACTTCGGTTTTGCACCTCACCAGGAAAACAGTGAGTGGGTGTCTCCAGTGAGGTGCTTGCCTCAGGGACGTGGGGTGGTTCAAGCAGTGAGGGAAAGTGCTGCCTGCTGCTTGCCTGTGCACCCTTCAGAAGAAACTGTCTGTCAGCTTCACCCTGAAACTGCTTCAGGCTGGTGAGTTCCACTGGGTGTTTTAACCACAAGCTCTAGCAGTGTGTAATTATGAAAGTGCTTTGTAAGACTTTCAGTCAGATATACCAAATACTCAGAATCCTTAAAAACTTGGTGCTTTCCTGCTCTTTCCCCCACGCTGTGTGACCAGTTTGATGTAGAAGTGTGAAAATGGACCGGACCATCTCTGCATTTTCCTGAAGCAGACTTTTCTAGGAAAAGCAGTTTCCTTTGAGCACTTACTGACCAAATGGATTGTCTCAGTTCTAATGTAAGTTTCCCAGAGACTCAAATTTAGTTGATAGAACTAATAGCAATTTATAGGATGCCCTTCCCTCTCCCCCCTTCTTTCCCAAAAGACAAGGAATTAGATGGAGAGAGAGGAAAGGTATGCAGACCCAAATAAATAACCTCACTGCGATTTGGAAGTCAAAAGAAGAAAAAAAGTTTAACAATAAATACAAGGTATATGAGGTAGGGAAGTTGCAAAGATATAGGGAAGGGGAAACAAGATACAAAAAGTGTAAATATGCAACCAGATTTGATGCCAGTGTCCCCTCGTGAGTGATGGCCACGTGGTGAAACAACGAGCAGCAGAAAACAGGAATGGTGATTGCTGGTTGAGCAGGGACAACAGGGAAGAGACCCAGCAAACAGACCCAGTCCCCCTGCTTTTATGGATCTTAGACAGGAAGGGGGAGTGTGCTAACCATCATCACCTGGTAGTGTTCAGACCCACCTCTGAGGAGGGGGCAAGACCACCTGGGGTCAGGCTCAAGATCACTCCTCCAGGAGGGTTAACCCTGTACACAGACACAGCCTGCAGCAGGGAGCAATGGGAGCTGGTACCTCAGTTTCCCTGCATAGACATCTAACACACCAGATGCAATGTCTGGCCCAGCCCTCTCTGTTCACATAGCACTGTTCTTCAGTGGGAGGTAGAAGACCACCTGTGATCATGGAGAACTGTGGGAATGAAAATTAATTGAAAAGTATTGTTTATAGCTCAGAACAAAATGTGATGCATCCTGACCTGTATCAGGAATAGTGTGGCCAGCAGGACCAGGGAAATCATTGTGCCCCTGTACTCAACACTATTTAGGCCACATCTTGAGTACCGTGTCCAATTCTGGGCCCCTCAATTCAAGAGAGATGTTGAGGTGCTTGGATGTGTCCAGAGAAGGGTAACAAGGCTGATGAGGGGGATGGAGCACAGCCCTCAGAAGAGGCTGAGGGAGCTGGGGTTGTTCAGCCTGGAGAAGAGGAGGCTCAGGGGAGACCTTATTGCTGTCTACAACTACCTGAGGGGAGGTTGTAGCCAGGTGAGGTTGGCCTCTTCTCCCAGGCAACCAGGGACAGAAAAAAAGGACACAGTCTCAAACTGTGCTAGGGCAGGTTTAGGATAGATGTTAGGAAGAAGTTCTTCACAGAGAGAGTGATTTGCCGTTGCAATGGGCTGCCCAGGGAGGTGGTGGAGGCACCATCCCTGGAGGTGTTTAAAAGGAGATTGGATGAGGCACTTAGTGCCATGGTTTAGTTAATTAGAAGGTATAAGGTGATAGGTTGACCTTGGCGATCTCAAAGGTCTTTTCCAACCTGGTTATTTCTGTCATTCTGTGAAAAACAACCCTCTTGTTTGAATCCCTGTGTTACCTCCAAAAAATCAACAAAATCTAATGAGCTATTATTATTATTGTGCAGCTCCCTTAGATTCCTAATGGAAACGGTTGCACAGATTTCAAAATCTCTTCCACTTCCTGATCCTGAATAATCTTTGCTTTGAAGTACATTATTGCATGTATGTCAGCTTAGATGGGTTAGTGAGCTGGCATATGACACATGCTGGCAAAAGGGGCCAATTAAATGAAATGTAAAGTGGCATTATTTCTCCCTAGCGAGGGCTTGATTCAGCCCAAACATGCCTGAAACATGCCTAACTTTAAGCAGGCACTTAGTGCCCTGCTGAAAAACAAGAAGAGAGGAATTGCTTGCATGCTTGGAGTGAAGCATGTGGAGTTTAAGTGCTTTGTGGAAGCCCGGCCTAAACTAATAGCATTGTATTTCTTGTTCACTGAGAACAAAAGCAAGCCAGTTTGGGATCACTCTGACCTAGATGCTATCAGAGGTTAGCAAAAATGACTGGTCAGACCTGTCAGGACTAAACAGCTGCATCAAGCAATGGGGGGGGGAGGAGGGCACTAGAGTTGCAAATAGAGAGACAGAGGGGAAGGAGGAAAAGATGGAAACTGCGTGTCCTGAATACGTATGACTGTGTGTGTGCAGCTGCAAGTCGGGTTTTACCATTTGCATATACACAGATCGCTGGGCATCTTTCGACCAACCTTTCAGAAGCAACCTTATGGCACCACGACTCCTGTGCTCTCAGCACTCCTTGGGCACTATTTCCATAAATTACAGTACAACAGGATAATAGCCTCTTAACAGTCCCAGCATTTCCTGACATACAAAGCACCAAAAGCAGGAGCATTTTCCTTGCTGTCCTATGGGCCTTTTGTGGTTCAGGTGTAGCCCCACTTGTAAAATGTGGTACTGTGCCAGCAGTTTCTGACCTGATTGCAAAGCTAACTAAAGCTAATTTATCACGGCAGACTAATCAGGATGACAAGGTTGGGGAGGTGACATTCTCCAAAATCTCCAATTTGTTGTTGGTGAGGTTTTTTTCTTCCTTCTTTTTTTTTTCCCATCCCCTTAGCAATTTATTTTCTGAATAGCAAAGTTTTCCCCAAGAAAGTTCCAAAATATAGTCAAGGTTAACCATGCTGTGAGCTTATTCAATATTTATGATTCTTTTTTATTTGTACTAGGACTTTTTGGGGACTCCAAATAGTCCATTAATCAAACAGAGTGACAAAATAGGCCATTTGACAATTTGTACAGGGGTTGCATATTTTTTTTTTCATGTTCAAGAACAAGGAACCAACTTAACTTCATCAACAGTTCCTGATTAATTGTTACAAAGTGTCATCCATAAATTTTCCTTCGATCTAATAATCCTTTCAGAAGACTTAACAATATCCCCAGTGATTTGGGTTTTATTGAGGGCTGAGTTCCTAGAGAGGCAGTGACACAAATAGCTCAAGTGAACTGAGACACCTCCGTGGACAGTCTTCACAGAGTTGACAGTTCTGAAATACAATTATCAGTGTGATCTGCTTAAGAATTCATCATCAGCTCCTGCCTTCTGAAGACTTAAAAAAATACTGAGGCATACAAAGAAAAAGAGGTGATAAGAAGGCATCATTTTCTTCCAGCCTCATAACTGTAAATTGAAGAAAATTATTTTCTTTGCCTGCAGCTCATTGGCATATAGGCAGCATTATATTATAATTTCATAAGCATAAATCCTTTGAATAAATTTCAGAAGAATAACTGAATTAGAAATGCAAGTAAAGTACCTAAAAAACTTAACTGTACTAGGCAGGAAAAACTGAATGTGAGTAAAACTGGCATGGGAGATTTACTGTCTGCCTGCTCATCCTCTGTCTGTGGAGGGAATACTCTCCCATTCCTTCCACTAACCTTACCCAGCTAAGGTGAATTTTAAGGAGGAAAATAAAAATAATGCTCATTTCAACCATTGTTTCTGTACACAGCAGGCAAATGTGAAATCTAACCTACCTTGCTGCCTTCTTTTACAGAATTTCAGCTGTATTTCATCATTAATTAATCCTGGAGATACAACAGGCTTGGGGTTTGTTGTAATTATTGTTATTTGTTTATTTATTAGTAGTAAGCATATGGGAGATCAAAAGCATGCCTCCCAACTGTTCCCTAGCAACAAGTCAGTCAGTTATTCACACAGAAGTCACCCAATCTTCCCACAAAGTGAGTCTGGGAAGCAGCTATCCCCTTCCACCGTCCCGTGAACTGAGGGATGCTGTGGATGCTGATGCTCTCCGTTGTCCACCCCAGTGAACTGCAGAAGGGTCTGCTAAGGGGCAGAAATAACTCATCTTTTCTGAGAAGCCATAGGAAAGGCTTGATTTTATAGTTGTGTTGTAAGGCAACTGCAAGTCAGGAGATCAAAGTTAAGCCCTGTTATTGACTTTCTGTCCATTTTGGGCAAGGACTCGCTCCTCAGTTACCTGCCTGCCTTTGGGGATTCAGGCTCTCATCTCTCTGTGACTCAGGTAATCATCTTTAAAATGGGCACGTTAGTATCATACTCTCCACTACTGTTTCTGCCTTCTCTGTTATGATGTGTGTATTACTATAATGCTACATTTTCAGTTGACCTTGATTGCTAAGTCCACCATCAAATTTGGTGCAAAACTCCTAGGATTTCAACTGGAGAAGGTGCAGTATGAAGGGCACTAATTACCACCCAGCTTGTCTAAGCTGTTGTGAAACCCACAGAACTCCACAGCTAAAGCCATGTGGGTATTTCCACTTTTATTGATCTATTAGCAGTTCACAAAAGCAGCAGAGCAGGAACATTGCATGGAAAATACAGGGCCAGAGACAGCGGCTCTACTTCAGCTTCCTTCTGTCTGCAGTGTGGATAGCCAGATCATCTTTGCTGTTGCCCAAGTTTTTCTTCAGAATATACTGTGATGCAGCAACTTCTGCATGGAAAATACACAACACTGATGTTGGAAAACACATTCGGTGGAGCGCTATGGGAAGATGACTCTTTGGTCACCAATATGGTTAGATGGTCAAATCCACTTTATTTCCATGATACAGTGACTTAAATGCATTCTAGCAAGAGGCGTGCTCCACCAAGATTGGTTACAGTCAGAGGGTCCAGAGTTACTTGTAAGGCATCAATAGGTCAGCATACCATAACAATCTGAGGGTCAGCCTCTGGGGCTGGCTAAACTCTGCCCACCTGCAGCTGCACTCCACCCCCTGCAGCTGCATGTGGGGGGAAGCTACCCTGTGCCTGCTATCTAAACTCCCAAGATGGAATCAAGGACATTCCCAGCACGGGTTGCTCATTGTTTATCAATTCTTGTGTGCTCTGCTAACAAGAATTTCTCCAACACACTTCCTCCCATTCTGCCAGCTACCATGCAGGCTGGAGCTGAAGTATGGCAGCATGAACATGCCTTTAGTGTACAGCGCAGTCCATGGCCATTGCAGGGCATGGTGCTTCTCTCCTGTCTTTAACGTGCTGCATAGGTATTAATTGGTTACAGCCACACCTTGAATTTGCTGCATTTTCAACCCATGGAGCTTGCACACCTCTCACAATGTGGGCTGCTCAGTGTGCACCAACCTGAAAAACCAGAGGGGAAAACACAAGAAATAATTCTCTGGTATTATGTGCTATGGCTATCGGCGAACTTAGGAAAACAGATTTACACAGGAGATACAAAGTTTACATGGGACTTATGGCATGAGTCACATGGCCATGTAGACTAGACAACGGGAAAATTAGGCTAAAGGGGATCTCAAGAGGTCATCCAATTTATCTTCCTAATCTCTGTTGGGAACCCTGTACGGCTAAATTAGTCACAAATGTCTTTTCACTCCCAGTATTCCTGGAAGAAAGAGTGTATGTGTGAGGAGATAGTGGGAGGATCAGATTTCCTGAATAAACTGCATAAGCCCACTGGATGCTTTCCAAGGACTCATAACCCTTTTGGACCACAAAGAAATCTCCTTGTAACACACTGGTCCATAGCTAGTCTAGTTCTAGTCTCTAATGGCTGTCTCAGTGAAGACTGCTTCATGCCAGGCTTCAGATCTGCTCCCTCAGAGATTTTAACAGATGAACGATTAGAAAAAAAATCATTCAAAAGAAAATTTGTTTCCTTGATTCTTGGACTCTTCTCCCACTCAAGAATAACTGAATCACTTCTGTCTTGAACTATTAAAAGTTTTCGTTTTGCCAAAGACCAGGCCTGGAACATTTTATCCTGATCACTAAAGCATTTGGAAACCTCCAAGGAACTCGAAACAGAGGATTAGGATGCAAATGCTTGAATGTATACTACATACTTAGCTACTGCTCTTGCAGCTGCTGCTGTGGCCGGCTGGATTGAGCACTCAGTGAACATGCTCTGTATCTTTTCATTTGTTTCACTGAGACTCAGAGGAAAGGGATTCTAGTGGCCCTAGCTTTCTGTTTTTTTCACATGCTGTGTGTTCAGGACCCCCAAAATAGAAGTTACCTACTTGGCAACATCTTACCAAATAATTAAGCTTAAATTGATCCTTTCCCAGGTGGATCAAGGAAGTGTCCTCATATTCACCAGCTCACCAAATGATGGAAAAGGTTTTCCAGGGTTGTTTTTAATAGCAGAGCATGCATGCTTGCATGTTTTTAATAGTGTAGCTCTTGACTCTTGTAACTCTTCCGTGTTTCTACCATGACTTGACTGGCACATGGGACCAATAACTTTTGGGTTTAGTTTCCCTGAGGCCCTTGGCACAGAGAACAAGAAGACAGGAGGCAGCATTGCCTTACACTGTATAGTATTTTTAGTAGATTTTTCTCTTTTTGTTGAGGAAGAGAGAATTTGTATCCATCCCTAGGATGTTCCCACCTGTGTCTCCTCAGATTTTCATGCCAAGAGTTGCTGTGGTCTGCAGATGACCTGAAATGGAAGTTACTTGCAGACAGAGAGCATCTTTCTTTCATATGAGATGTGGAACCTCACACTTTTAGCTCTGGGGTCCAGGATTTCCACCTCCAGGATCAGCCAGGGTGGTGGTTGTCACAAGAAGGCAAATTTAATGGGTCATGAGAAGCCATCACAATCTTTAGGTAATGAGGCTCATGCCACAGAAGTGGGCAAAACAGTCTGTGAGCCAAGAGATAAAGGAGCACTTCTGTTCATGGATTGAGGCAGCCCACTCTGGTCAAAACACACACATGCACACGCAGGCACGGATACAAACAGGGTTGGTGGAATAAGTAGATGATGGCAGAGAGCCTTTTCCCTGTACACAAAGAGTGACACTTGACTCTTGAGGCATCCCAGCAGTTTTGGCACTCATGGAGACCACAGGGCACCTCTGTTCTCCCCTGTCTGGTAGAGTCACATCCAAGCAAAGGTGTGAAGTTTAGCAGGTAAGGGTACATAGCTGCAAGCATGAGGTGTTTGTCAGGCTACAAGTTCCCTTTTTTTTTTTCCTGGGGAAAAATATTGTCACTTTTTTTCCCCATCAATTTAATTAGATACAATTTGTCTCAGCTTTTCTCTGCAGCATTTGTTTACTTTCTCATCAGGACCGACACAGGCCAATTAGCGTAGCATAATTGTTTAACCTAGTCAGTGCACTGCACTGGGTGGAAGGGAGTGCTTGTTGCGAGGAAGGCAGAGACGAAGGAGCAGTCACTGGCTGCAGTGTGGTGCAAGGGCCTTCAAGAATCACTGACAAGACACCGTCCCCTGGAAGTGCAAGTTGCTCTGACATCCCTGCAGCCCCGATTCCTTGTTCTCTGTCACCACTATCACAGTATGATCAATTCCCTGAGCTAATTCCTCAACCACACCATGCCCAAAGCACTGTGCTGCATTATCGCCTTCCTAGGATGCCCTCTGAAAGCAAAATCTACTGCAACCATAGAAACCAGAGGGCTTAAGTGATGTGTCATGTACATGTGCTGTCTCTGTTTTCAGTACCTTTGCCAAGAATACGATGTGAGAGCCTGTAAGAAGGCTTATTTCATTCCTTCATCTCATACCTCTGTAAAGGCAGGCAGAAATCGGCCACAAACTAACCAACTGATGCTTGCCTCTCGCTCTGACATTACACAGAGCTGCCGGAGGACTGGGGTTGCAGGCAGAGAAGAGTAGCAAAGACGATTCAGTGGGAAGCCCAGAGCAGCTTTCACAGGTGAGGGTGGTGAGTGAAAGAAAAGGCAGTAAGTGATGTCCACGTGACAAATAAAGTTGCTTTGGCTCCACTGATGTGCTTAAACATTGACCAAATGCATGTAGTGCCATGCCATTGAAGCAGTTTCACATGAGCCTATAAAAGCTATTGACTTTCTGTTCTTGCTTGTCCCCTTTACTGTGGAGAGTGAGGGAGGGGAAAAAAGACCACTCAGGTAGCCATTGCAAATATACACCAGCCTTGTTTACTAGAGCTAGAACAGCTACATAAGAATTTGGGGCATTTTTTTATGAAGTGAGCATTGAAGAGGGAAAGAAAATACCTTTTTTTTTTTTCTTTTTTCCCCCTTTTCCTTCTATTTCTTTCGTTCTTCTTTTAAATCAGACCGATGTTGTGATTAACTTGCATTCTGCAGCACAGTTGATGTGACAGTCAACCAAATTAATCCCATTATGAAAAATCCAGTTCACAAGTGGGTTTTCTTCCTTCTTCTCTTTCTTTTTTTTTTCAAAATTATGTCAATTTCCCCATAAATTGGAGAGACCATGTCAGTTTTCTGTACTGCACACAGACACAACACAGTGCTGTATGTCTATATTCCTTTAATGCAGCCAGATACAAATTTTAGCTCAGTGGCACAAATTAAGATTCATAACTTTAATGCTGATGTTTCTGTTTACATGAGGCTTGTAGGAGAATTTCCACTAGTTTTGGCATTCATTTTCATTCTTGCATTTCATAACATACCAACTATTAAAAAGAAGAAGAAGAAAAAAAAAAAGAAGGATGAAGTGCTTTAAAAAATAACCAACCAGCCCCCTGAAATAAAAATACTTAATTATCTTGATAATGGAAACATGATTCTATTCCCCCCACACACTCACTCACCCTTCCTTCCTTCCTTCCTTCCTTCCTTCCTTCCTTCCTTCCTTCCTTCCTTCCTTCCTTCCTTCCTTTCTTTCTTTCTTTCTTTCTTTCTTTCTTTCTTTCTTTCTTTCTTTCTTTCTTTCTTTCTTTCTTTCTTTCTTTCTTTCTTTCCTCCTTTCTTTCTTTCTTTCCTCCTTTCTTTCCTCCTTTCTTTCCTCCTTTCTTTCCTCCTTTCTTTCTTTCTTTCTTTCTTTCTTTCTTTCTTTCTTTCTTTCTTTCTTTCTTTCTTTCTTTCTTTCTTTCTTTCTTTCCTCCTTTCTTTCTTTCTTTCCTCCTTTCTTTCTTTCTTTCCTCCTTTCTTTCCTCCTTTCTTTCCTCCTTTCTTTCCTCCTTTCTTTCTTTCTTTCTTTCTTTCTTTCTTTCTTTCTTTCTTTCTTTCTTTCTTTTTAACCCCTCCCATTCTTCCCTTTTAAAGGAATTTGCCTCCTCTGGTAAATGAACCTTCTCCAGGCCCCCCGTTGTGCGTGTGTGGTGTCAGGCGGCTGGAGCAGGAGACATTTCCACAACTGCTACCCTTTTAGCTGAATGTGGCCATGCAGTAGGTGGCCAAATCTGTTTGGCTTTCACCGAGATCTGTGAATTCCCTGCATCCAACCAACTTGTCAAATTAAAACCTTGCCTGCTCTGCGCCGAAGAACAGACGTGCGATGGAAGCTTCTTGCACTCTAGCCTTTTGTCACCAGCATGCTGAGCTCCCAACATCTGCTCGCTGGACTCGGCTTCTGCACCTTGTACATTTATAATGCAGCAAACCTCAGCTTCCTCAGCACAGGAGCTAATGTGCCCCTGCTTCAAAAAAAAATTAAAAATATATAAATTAAAAAAAAAAAAAAAAGAAGAAGAAGAAAAGAAATCAGTCCAGAAAAAATAATGTCAGGTAGAGAGGAGAAGAGAAATCAAGGCTCTAATGTCTATGCTCCTCACCAATTGGGGAATAAATATATTTTTAAGTGGAGGGTTTGTTGGATTGCACTTTTTTATCCCAGTAACGCTTTCTTGTACAGTGAATTGTTGACTTTTTTTTTTTCCACGCTTTAGATTTATTAGACATGTGTCAAGTTGTCAGCCTCCTACCGCTTGCATTTGTGTCCACCTTGCAAACAGCAGGGAAAAATATTTTTTCCCTTCTCTCTCTCTCTTTCTCTCTCTCCTGTGAATGTTCACTTCTTGGCAGCTCTGAAACAAATTTTGAACAGTTGCTGTTCCTATTGATAGCAGCAGTTTGATGTTAAAAAAAGGGGGTTTTATTTTCCCCCAAGTTTCTGACATGTACTGTCATATCATCTCACATCCTACCCTGATGCATCAAAACTAAACCAAACCAAACCAAGGAAAGAAAAGAAAAAAAGGCAGAAAGAGGGGGAGGGCATAAACCAGCATGTTCACACAGCTCCTGAGCCACTGAAGAACACCCGCCCATCTGTTCACCATTTCAGTCCCTTTGTTCTATCTTTATTATATGTATTCTTCAATAAAATGAATTCCTGCTACTTTGACGACGTTTCAACACATGCCTCTTAGTCTGCGTTTGAACTGTCTGTGAGGATCTCCTTGCTCCCCTCCTCTTGCTTGCTATCAGCCGAGGAGGTACCTGCCAGACAAGCTGAGCCAGGAGGATGAAGCCTCCAAGGCAGCGAACAGCTCCCAGCAGCAGAACTGGAGTCTCTGGGAAATCGTTCCAGGTGGGGAATCCTGTGGAGGTGGGCCCATCTACAGAGAATAAGATGCTGTGCACTGTGTGTTTGCTGCCATCTGAATTTCATCTATGATTTTGCCCCTCTGTAAGGGGCAGGGCTCTCTGTGCAGCTGTTTGTTTCAGCCCTACAGAATGAATGCTTAGATTTGGTAGTTGCCCACTTTAGAGACCTGCTACAGACATTCACTCTTTCACACCAAAATACATGTATCTAACCTTCAGGCCCCTGAATTTTAACCACAGCTGCTCCGAGATGTTAGCACTTCCTTCTCTTTCCTGACTCATCTCCTTTTGCTCCATTCATACACCTCCACGAATATTAAAATGTCCTGTAGGAAGGGCAGGTCTGAGATCTTAGCTCCCCACCTGTCTCTCCGATTACCTCTCTGTCTTGTCATGCAGCTGCCTTATGACAGAGGATAAAGAATGGCATGGAAATGCTATTCTTATGAGTTACTGTTTGCCAGGTGCTTCCTGTTGAGAATAAATGTGAACTAGGCGAGGTGGGGTACCCCAGTACGCTTTGCTTTGGTTCCGATAACAGCAGCAGGAGAATTCAAGTCACCGAGTGGCAGAAAACTCAGGCCTCGGTGATGTAGCTGCAGAAGATTTGCCACTAGGTCAGCCAAGAGCTGGAAGGCAACTGCTGGAAGAAAATACCCCAGTCTGCTCAGTTAGTTTATTTCCCCTGGACAAAGAATCCTTAAAGCAGGGACTGCTGGTCCGCAAGGAACCAGCACTGTTCTGCCCTGTGTCTGGGTTCGGCACCTTCTCACACCGTCCCAGCGGAAGCTTCTCCAGTGATGGCAGATACCCTCTCAGCCCCAGGGACATCAGCACAGTAGCATATAACTAAGCCAAATCTGTTCCCATGCAGATCTTCCTGCCTGGGAGCAACCAACCACTTAAGGAAACTGCACTGCACATGTCCCCAGAGGGGTGCAAACCGCAGAGCAAATGGAAATTGCTCCAATCCAAACACTCTTCCACACCTGGCATTTCATTACACTGCAGATATGCAGCTCCAGAGGCATGGGTTAGCACTTCCCTTCCATCCAGAAGCACTTTGCACCCTCTGCCTAATGTCTTACAGCGGTGGCAGCTGTCTGAGGGTAGAGAGGACATGCCCATTTGTTTAGCTACAATTAACATTCATCTGCTGTAATGATTCATCGGGTGATAAAGCAGTGATGAAGTGCAACTTTCAGGCTCATCAGAATACATCACCTTCTATGTGGCAAGTCAAAAATTCCTGCCACGGGAGAATCCATGAGTGGTGGCGTTTTCCATCCCCAGAGGCACATTCCTTCCCTTCCCAAACGCTAAAGCCTGGAAATGCCATTGCTGTGCTGACAGAAGGATTCATGCAGCATCTCTGTTTTCACTGCAGCTGAATTCACTCCTGCTGTAGGTTCAGCCTGTGTGGAATATTATGAACATCTCCACATGTACATTACACCCCAACTCATTGGCTGCTATTTGCTCTGGAGACTAAACATTCGATCTGCCAGCAATCACATTATCGTGCCAGCCAAAATGCAAACCTGAACCATATGGGCAGAAGAGGGACCCATTGCTTCCACACTGCTGTCTATTCTTATCCCTCCAGTTCCCCGATGTTGAAGCAGACCATCTATTTCCACATGATATTATGAAGCTGAGTAAGAAAGGAGCTATTGGAGAAAATGACTCTGTTTATTAAAAAATAAAAAGTCTCTGTGAAAAATGTTTACCCACCAAACATAAGGTTTCATGCACAGACACACAGACACACAGACACACACAAAGAAATAAAATAAATACAAGGCATTTAGAAATCTGTGCTGCAGCTTTTGCCAAAAATGGAGCAGCAGAAGCTCACCCCGCCTGAGGGAATGACTGACTGGCTGAGGATACATCCCATCAGAGCAAGCTGAGTTTAGGGCAAGCCACAAAGAGAAAGGTAAAATATCCATTAGAGAGGAGAAAACAAAGTTTTGTTAAGCTGGAGCTCAAATCATTTGAAATTGAAATTCACAGCTCGACTTCCAAAGTATCACAGTATCGCAGTATCACAGTATCATCAGGGTTGGAAGAGACCTCACAGATCATCAAGTCCAACCCTTTACCACAGAGCTCAAGGCTACACCATGGCACCAAGTGCCACGTCCAACCTTGCCTTGAACTGCCCCCGGGACGGCGACTCCACCACCTCCCCGGGCAGCCCATTCCAGTGTCCAATGACTCTCTCAGTGAAGAACTTTCTCCTCACCTCCAGCCTAAATTTCCCCTGGCACAGCCTGAGGCTGTGTCCTCTTGTTCTGGTGCTGGCCACCTGAGAGAAGAGAGCAACCTCCCCCTGGCCACAACCACCCCTCAGGTAGTTGTAGACAGCAATAAGGTCTCCCCTGAGCCTCCTCTTCTCCAGGCTAACCAATCCCAGCTCCCTCAGCCTCTCCTCGTAGGGCTGTGCTCGAGGCCTCTCCCCAGCCTCGTCGCCCTTCTCTGGACATGCTCAAGCATCTCAATGTCCCTCCTAAACTGGGGGGCCCAGAACTGAACCCAGTACTCAAGGTGTGGTCTAACCAGTGCAGAGTACAGGGGCAGAATGACCTCCCTGCTCCTGCTGACCACACCATTCCTGATGCAGGCCAGGATGCCACTGGCTCTCTTGGCCACCTGGGCACACTGCTGGCTCATGTTCAGGCAGGTATCAATCAGCACCCCCAGATCCCTCTCTGTCTGGCTGCTCTTCAGCCACTCTGACCCCAGCCTGTATCTCTGCATGGGGTTGTTGTGGCCAAAGTGCAGCATCCTGCACTTGGAGCTATTGAATGCCATCCCATTGGCCTCTGCCCATCTGTCCAGGCGGTCAAGGTCCCGCTGCAGAGCCCTTCTGCCCTCCAACTCAGTCACATCTGCCCCCAGCTTAGTGTCATCTGCAAACTTGCTGATGACTGACTCCATGCCCTCATCCAGATCATCTATGAAGATGTTAAAGAGGATGGGGCCCAGCACTGATCCCTGAGGGACACCACTAGTGACTGGCCACCAGTCAGCCTCTGCAGCTCTTGGTGCACCTTTGCACACACTGCTTGGCATCTTGCTGTGCAGAAATGCAGCACAGAGCCCAGGCCTGGCTATGTCCTCTTTATTTTCACAAGCAGTGTTCGTAGGTAGCTGGAAGAAGTGCTGGGCCATGCTGTGCTGTAGCACAGTGCCCACCAGCTGCTAGGGAGATGCTGGGGGAAAGAAGGACCTGCTGCTGAATGGGACAGGGCCTTGGGAACAAAGGACATGATAAAGGCCAAGGTACCCAATGTGTTTGTGACTTCAGTCTTTTCTGGGAAGGTCTGTGACAAGGAAGGCTTACCTTGAGCATAGTTTATGGAACGTTCAAGCAATCTGGACAGACACAAGTCGATGGGCCCTGATGGAAGGCACCAAAGAGTTGCCTGATGTCTTTGCAATGACATTTGATTATCTCTGAAAGGTTGTGGTGGTCAGGGGAGATTCTTGAGCACTGAAAGCCTGAAAATCAGCAGCAGTCACTACAGATTCATCAAAGAGAAATTAAATCTGACCAACCTGATAGCTTTCCATGATGACATGACAGACGTGGTGGGTGAAGGGAGAGCAATGGGTCTCTAGGAAGGCTTGTGACACTGTCTCTTGTTAACACCTGCACAGAGAACCTGCTGCAGTATGGGCTAAATGTATGAGACAGTGAGGTGAATTGAACTTTGGCTGACGTGCAGGGCTCCAAAGCACTGTGATCAGCAGCTTGATGTTTGTCTCGAAGCAAGTCACTGGGCGATCTCCAGCCACGGGGACCAACATTGTTTAACCATTTCATTAATGCCCTGAAAACTGGGGCAGAGTGCACCCTCAGCAGATCTGCAGATGACACATGACCAGGAGAACTCGTTGGCATACTGAATAGTTGTGCTGCCACTCAGAGGGGCCTCAAAAGGCTGGAGAAGTGGGCCAACAGAAACCCCATGGAGTTCAATAAAGGGAGAAGTCCTGCTCTGGGGAAGGAATAACCTCATGTCCTGTACACCCTGGGGACTGGCCATCTGGAAAATAGCTTGGCAGAAAAGGGCCAGGGGGCCTTGGTGAACGAGCTGACTATGAGCCAGCAGTGTACTTTTGCAGCAAAGGCAGCCATCAGCAAGAGCTTTGCCAGCCTGTGCAAAGGAGATGATTGTTCCACTCTACTGAACACCAGTGAGATGACATCATCTGAAGTGCTGTGTCCAGTCCTGTGTCCTGAGAGGCACTGATAGACAGGAGTGAGTGCAGTGAAGGGTCACTAGGGTGATTGAAGGCCCAAAGCATCTGGCACAAGACTAGAGGCTGAGAGAGCTGGAACGGTTCAGCCCGGAGAAGAGGAAGCCCAAATGGGTGATCTTATCAATGTGTATAAATACCCAATGCAGAGATTAAAGCAGCCAGAGCCAGGTGCTCCTCGGTGGTGCCCAGTAAAGGAACAACAGGCAGTGGCACAAACTGAAATACAGGAAATTCCAACTAACTTTTAAATTTTTTTTTCTCTGTCACAGGATCACAGAATGTTAGGGGTTGGAAGGGACCTCTGGAGAACTTTGAGTCCAACCCCCCTGCCAGAGCAGGACCATATAATCTAGTGCAGGTCACACAGGAATGCATCCAGGTGGGTCTTGAAAGTCTCCACAGAAGGAGACTCCACAACCTCTTTGAGGAGCCTTTTCCAGTGCTCTGTGAACCTTACAGTAAAGATGTTCCTCATGCTGAGGTGGAACTTCCTGTGCTGTACTTTACATCCATTGTCCCTTGTCCTATCACAGGGAGCAACTGAGCAGAGGCTGTCCCCTCCCTCTTGACACTCAGCCCTCAGATATTTATAAATATTTATTAAATCCCCTTTCAGTCTTCTCCAGACTAAAAAGCCCCAGGTCTCTCAGCCTTTCCTCATAAGGCAGTGCTCCAGTCACTTCACCATCCTTGCAGACCCCGTTGGACTCTCTCAAGTAGATCCCTGTCCCTCTTCGACTAGAGAGCCCAGAACTGGATGCAACACTCCAGATGAGGTCTCACCAGGGCAGAGTAGAAGGGGAGAACCTCCCTTGATCTACTGGACACATTCTTCTTAATGCATCCCAGGACCCTACCAGCCTTCTTGACCAAAAGGGCACATTGCTGTCCTATGGACAGCTTGCTGTCCACCAGGACTCCCAGGTTTTTCTTCATGGGGCTGCTCTCTAGCAGATCACCTCCCAGCCTATATGGGTGTAATTTGTTATTCCTTCCCAGATGCAGGACTCTGCACTTGTCCTTGTTAGAGTGATCAAACACTGACATAAGTTGCCAAGGGTAGTTATGGAGTCTTTATCCTTAGAGATATTCAAATCCCAACTGGACATAGAGTCATAGAATCAATCAGGTTGGAAGAGACCTCCAAGATCATCCAGTCCAACCTAGCACCCAGCCCTGTCCAATCAACTAGACCATGGCACTAAGTGCCTCATCCAGGCTTTCCTTCAACACCTCCAGGGATGGCGACTCCACCACCTCCCTGGGCAGCCCATTCCAATGCCAATCACTCTCTCTGCCAACAACTTCCTCCTAACATCCAGCCTATACCCCCCCCAGCACAACTTGAGACTGTGTCCCCTTGTTCTCTTGCTGGTTGCCTGGCAGAAGAGACCAACTCCCACCTGGCTACGACCTCCTTTCAGGTAGTTGTAGACAGTAATAAGATCACCCCTGAGCCTCCTCTTCTGCAGGCTGCACACCCCCAGCTTCCTCAGTCTCTCCTCATAGGGTTTGTATTCCAGGCCCCTCACCAGCTTTGTCACCCTTCTCTGGACACATTCCAGTATCTCAACATCTCTCTCGAATTGAGGAGCCCAGAACTGGACACAGTACACTCTAACCTCCTGTAGCTCACCCTACTTGAGCAGGGAGTTGGAGTAGATCATCTCCAGAAGCACCTTCCAGCCTGAGCTGATCTAGGTGCTTGTAACTTGCATATCACTCCACCATTTCAGGAGCATGGAAAACAAAGATTGAGATCAGATACATGATTGATCTGGGCCAACACCTGGTGGTGACTTTGGCAGATTCTCTGAAAGCTGAACATTCATCATGCATTCAGAAATGAGGGCTTTGGTGTTCATATCCAGACCTTCAGGTCTTTGCAGTTCTTCAGGAGGAGCTGGACCATAAATCCCTTCAAAGATCTGGGCCTTGGAGTGTGATCAACAGCTCACCAAAGTATGAGACTGTATGATGATTTCCTTGGGCTTTGGATCAGGCAGTCTGCTAATGATCACTTCCTCTGGGAGAAAAAAAAAATGCTGGAGGAGAACTGCAATCTTTCTGTTTAAAACAGGTAAAAATTAATGCCAATCAGGTAATACAGATGTGTGCACCCACACAGAGACGAGTTCTTTCTCTGAACACAGAGCTTAAATTACTTGTAGCAGTATTTGAAAAACAAGTGAGACATATCTCAGACTCAGGAGATATGCTTGAAACCAGGCAAAATTGATTTTTTCCCCTCCATATTCAGTGCCAGATATTGCACAGTTACATGGCTATATGCAGATAGAAGACAATGTGCATCTTATCATGCCAGTGATAGATTCCACACTGGCTTTAAAGGAATAAATCATTAATTTAAATAATGGATTTTCTGTTTACAACACAAGCCTTTAAAAATATTTCACTCCCAGCTCAGCAGAAAGGAAAAAAAAAAAAAAAAAGGCTTTTTAATATATGGGCCAGTCTGATAAATGCTTCTATGCACATGCAGGCATGATTTCAGTCTGTTTAATTTTGTTTGCTTGTTTTTTATTTAAATCAGTAGTAGTTTTGTCAATGGTGCATTGTAGACAAATGCTGAAGATTTTAAGAGAAATTAAAAGACAAACAACATTTCTCCCTCTTTTCTCTACATGTAATGACATATTTTGAAGCTCTGGTGAGCAGGAAATGGGATTCCAGCTGGTGCCAGCTGCCACCGAGGTTCTGTACAGCAGTGCTATTCAGCACCTGCAGAGCTTTAATCCTGATACAGGAGTGCCCCAAATAACAACAACAACAACAACAATAATAATTCTCTCTTACAGGAAAAAAGAACTTTCTGTAGTTGAGAAATCCCAAAATCTCCAGGTCCTCACATGGTGGAACTGTAACCTAAGCCCAGACCTTTAAATCTACATAAGCAATAATGAGAGCAGTGTAGCAATGAAGACCAAGGCAGATGTTTTGCCAGAGTATACTACAGCAATGTTAGTAAGCCCTAGAACCAACTCAGAGCTGAGGAGTTTAAAAAATGAGCTGTGGGTCTTTATTAACAAAGTGGTGAGCATTTGCAGCATAGATTTGTGGAAGCAGGTCTGAATTAAAATCAGACCAAAAAAATCCTGAAGAATAGGCTCAGGGTTAGATTTGATCAGATATTCTTCCTCATGAAAAAAAAATAAGAGGAGCTCAAATCTGAGGTCCATGGCTTCAGACTTTTTATTATTTTAATTAAAACTAATCTGTTTGCATCCTCCTACATGCTTATTTCACTGCCAGGATCTGACTGGGAACATTAGAGTAAGTGAATCAGACTGCTTGGTGATTATCCAGCTGGAATATAGTATTTCTCTCTTGTTGCCATCTCTGTAGTTTAGTGGTCTTAAGATGAGGCATGTGGTCTCTCTAAGGATACACAGAAGTGAAGGTTTTAGAATGAGGCCACTGGAAATAGAGGAAGAGGAAAAAGAAGATGGTACTCTTCAAACATTCTTCCTCTGCAGAAGCAGTCCATAAAATGAATAATCACTGTGGTAGCTAAACAATTTCCTAGCAATTGATTGATGTTTAGATTTGCAGAACTGGGAAACACAAGCAAAAAAAGTCAACTCCCTGACTCATGCTATGATGCCTCTGTGCATCACATCAGGTGCTAATGATTAAGTTAATTAAGTAAATATAATTGAGAAATGCACCTTTATCTATTACTCCTGTTATCCATTACCCTTTTACCTCTTCGAGTTATAAAACACCACCCTTAGTTTTTGCTTTGGTTTTGTTGGGTTTTTTTAAACATTAACTGGAACGAGGGTTAAGAAAAGCCAAAGGAAAGGACCACCCATGATAAAAGGCTTTGAAGATTTCCTCCAGATGAGTTCTAGCATGTCAGAAAACTCCTGATGGCTTCCAATTTAGACAGAGTCATTTGTGAGAAATGAGAAAACACCTGGTGAACAAAGTTAGCTGGCTGAGTGGCTGTTCAGAGGAATGAAAAAGAAACAGAAATTTGCCTGACCTCAGATTTTGCCTCTGTTTCAATTCAGTTGTCCCAAAGAAAGCAAGCAGCACTTACTTCCAGGTCAGATAAACACCACTCTTGACAACTCTCTGTTGTGACTGAAGTATTTCCACATTGCTTTCCACTACATCCTTAAACACTGCTTAAGTAGATATTCCAGACAATTGCATCATTTCTAGGAATGTGTATAAAAACCCCAAATATTCAAGATCAAAATCTGTGTGAACAGAGTCAAATACATTAATATCTGATGACTTTAATTGATTAGCATTCTCTGGGGAGCAAGAGGGACAGCCTTTCTGATTAAAAGCCTTTACCCTGCACATAGCTGTGATGCTGCTCAGAATCCTCCTGAATCTGGAGGCCAAAATTCCTTCATTGTCTCGTAGCCCTTAGCATTAGGTTGGAAATAGCCACTCGTGGGCATCTGTGGGCAGCAGAAACATCTGCACGGGATCTCAAGCTGCTGAAGAATGCAGAACACATCTGCCTGAGGATCATTTGGGTGGAAGCAGTTAGATGAAAAGAATGTTGCTGGCCACTTACACATGTGGGGGGATAAATTTACAGAGAGTTCTCATCAGCTTTATTGTTTGGATTTTTCCTTTATCTGTGCACAGATTCAAATGGAAGTATTGCCTGGCTTGAAACAGGAGACTCAGTAAACACCTCCCTCAACATTTTCATTCTTAATGTATCAGTAGCTTTTCAGTTCATTACAGTGTTATTAGTCAGTCTTCATAAAAGAGCTATGCATCTTTATTAAAAATGGAAGTTCACATCATTTTATGTCCCCATAAAAATGGGTGGTGGTAGCTTTGATTAATTTCTTCACGTACAGTGAACTTTACAGCAAATTGGACAGTGTAATTCAATTCCTATTTCTGTGGGGTGGGTTCTTTCCTTTTTTTTTTTTTTTTGTTGCTAGAAAATTGATATAATTCATATGTAATCGTATTGCCTTTGCAAGAGATATTTAAGAAATAATATCCTGAGGTGATGATTGCATGGCTTAATTATTAATACCATACTTTCAGGCCCGGCAGTGTGCACTCCTTTTAGCGAGTTTGGCTTCCACCAAAAAAATAAAAGAGGTTATCTTCCCCCTACCCACAGTTTGTTACTTGCTTTGTATCCAAATTTTATGCGTATGTGCACATAGAATCAAAGAATCGACCAGGTTGGAGGAGACCTCCAAGATCATCCAGGCCAACCTAGCACCCAGCCCTGTCCAATCAACTAGATAATGGGACTAAGTGCCTCATCCAGGCTTTGCTTGAACACCTCCAGGGATGGCGACTCCACCACCTCCCTGGGCAGCCCATTCCAATGCCAATCACTCTCTCTGCCAACAACTTTCTCCTAACATCCAGCCTAGACCTCCCCTGGCACAACTTGAGACTGTGTCCCCTTGTTCTGTTGCTGGTTGCTTGGGAGAAGAGACTAATCCCCACCTGGCTACAGCCTCCCTTCAGGTAGTTGTGGACAGCAATGAGGTCACCCCTGAGCCTCCTCTTCTCCAGGCTGCACACCCCCAGCTCCCTCAGCCTCTCCTCATAGAGTTTGTGTTCCAGGCCCCTCAACAGCTTTGTCGCCCTTCTCTGGACATGTTCCAGCACCTCAACATCTCTCTTGCATTGAGGAGCCCAGAACTGGACACAGTACTCAAGGTGTGGCCTGGCCAGTGTTGAGTGCAGGGGCAGAATAACCTCCCTTGGCCTGGTTGATTCTATGATTCTTTGATTCTATGAACTGTGGACTGTATCTACTGCTTTTACTGAAGATGAAGGCAATGCCAGCATAATTCAGTTGTCCGATGATGCTGACTATCACACCGGTCCTTACACACAGAGTGCAGAAAATCCAGAGGACAAACCTAGTGAAGTTCAAATTAAAGAAAAAGGTATTACACAGAGTATCAGCAGACATACTTCTTCACAAAATGAGACTGTGTGACAATACAGGACCACAGGATATGGCGGGTTGGAAGGGACCCAAGGAGAGGGACCTGCGACTGCATGGACTAGTTTTAAATGCAATAGATATGATTTGCATGTGGATATCAGTCCCAGCAGCTCTTATCAGGACATTTCCTTTATTTAAGTCTTCATCAGCCAATAAACACATTTGGGTGAAGAGTTGGGTTTGCAATGCTCTGGGTATTGCTGGTGAATCCGTGCTAGCAATACTAAATGAGGAAAAGAAAGAAAGGAAAGGAAAGAAATGGAAGGAAGGAAGGAAGGAAGGAAGGAAGGAAGGAAGGAAGGAAGGAAGGAAGGAAGGAAGGAAGGAAGGAAGGAAGGAAGGAAGGAAGGAAGGAAGGAAGGAAGGAAGGAAGGAAAGAAAACAAAGAAGAGAAGAGAAGAGAAGAGAAGAGAAGAGAAGAGAAGAGAAGAGAAGAGAAGAGAAGAGAAGAGAAGAGAGAAGAAAAGAGAAGAGAAGAGAAGAGAAGAGAAGAGAAGAGAAGAGAAGAGAAGAGAAGAGAAGAGAAGAGAAGAGAAGAAAAGAAAAGAAAAGAAAAGAAAAGAAAAGAAAAGAAAAGAAAAGAAAAGAAAAGAAAAGAAAAGAAAAGAAAAGAAAAGAAAAGAAAAGAAAAGAAAAGAAAAGAAAAGAAAAGAAAAGAAAAGAAAAGAAAAGAAAAGAAAAGAAAAGAAAAGAAAGAGCAAAACAGAAGGAGAGAACTGCCAAGTGGATAAATGCTACATCATGCTGGTATTTACAGATCAGTACTGACAACTGTAAGTGAACCTAAAAAATCAATCAGAAAGCAAGATGTTCCTTGCAGGACAAAAATCTTAGATTCTGTGTGTGACAGAAGTCAAGTTCAAAGGACTTCTAATTTCAAACAGACCTGAGGTGCAGGATCAGGCAGCATGGGTCACAGCAGTTGCAGGTGCAGGGGTTATTTCCAGCCTTCGTTCCCCTAGCAGTGGCATGCTGTCTAACCACACTCAGATAGACAAGATTAAAAGGAATGGACATTTTAATGCCTTGGAGTTCCCAGCAGGTCAGTCCCATATGAGCATCTTTACTTTTTTTGGGTCATTTGTGGAGCTGCTTCTTAGCGGCAATGTCCCACGTGTCTGACTAGCACAGGGCTGAGTGAAGATGGAAGGAGACCTTCCATCAGAACCTCTGATTCATAGGATCATAGAATCGTAGAGTGGAAGGTTGGAAGTAACCTTAAAGCTCATCCAGTTCTAACCCCCCACCATAGGCAAGGACACCTCCCACTAGAACAGGCCTCTCAAGGCCTCATCCAACTTGGCCTTGAACACCACTAGGGAGGGAGCAGCCACAGTCTCCCTGGGCAACCTGTGCCAGTGTCTCACCACCTTCACTGCAAAGAACTTCATCTGGGCTTCAGCTTGCAGTAATTAGGGTGCTTATTGAACCAACTAGAAAAAGTCATGAGTAAATTATATGATTCAAAGAGATTATAAGATTCAAAGAGATGCATTTATCATATTCATACTCAGTTAGCTTATTTACTTATTTCATATTCCACTCGAGTGTGTTTGGAGTCTATACACTTTGAGTGCTGTGTCCAGTTCTGGGTTCCTCAATTCAAGAGAGATGTTGAGGTGCTGGAACATGTCCAGAGAAGAACAACAAAGCTGGTGAGGGGCCTGGAACACAAACCCTATGAGGAGAGGCTGAGGGAGCTGGGATTGTGCAGCCTGGAGAAGAGGAGGCTCAGGGGGGACCTCATTGCTGTCTACAACTACCTGAAGGGAGGTTGTAGCCAGGTGGGGGTTGGTCTCTTCTGCCAAACAACCAGCAAGAGAACAAGGGGACACAGTCTCAAGTTGTGCCAGGGGAAGTATAGGCTGGATGTTAGAAGAGGAAGTTCTTCACAGAGAGAGTGATTGGCATTGGAATGGGCTGCCCAGGGAGGTGGTGGAGTCACCGTCCCTTGAGGTCTTCAAGAAAAGACTGGATGAGGCACTTAGTGCCATGGTCTGGTTGATTGGACAGGGCTGGTTGCTAGGTTGGCCTGGATGATCTTGGAGGTCTCTTCCAACCTGGTTGATTCTATGATTCTATATACATTTCCGTGATCAGATACAAACTAGTAAGGAAAACCCTATAACATTGTGACCATGTTAGACCCAAGAAATAAAGGAACATATATATGCTCACCTTCAAAGTATCACTCTGGTGCATTTTGCTATTACATTCTGCTCTTTTGAGAAAGGCTGTAAGTAGCAAAATGCCAGGCAACACCCAGCATATCATATTTAAAGAAAACACAACCATTTCTCCTGTGCATACTGGAATTTTACAGTTTGTGAAAATCTTTTTATTATTTCAAGATAGCAGCTCCAGTTTTCTGTTCAAAAGGAATTTTCTTATGCTGGCACATTATTCAAAGTATTTATAATAAGGATAATCAAAGTCTTTATTGTCCACCTGAGCTCTTGACAGCTCACTTGCTCTTTCTAGAGACTTACTGATCCCGTAAAAGCAAAAATCTCTCAGCCCCAGTCCACGGACATCTGGGGTTTGGGAACTATTTACAAAGAGTCTTTAAAAGGTATGGGAGAAAAGAAAACCAGTTGTCAGGAGACTTAAATTCACTGTGTAGGTCCCAATTCTCTTCTGCAACACTCAAAAGAACTTGAAAACCACAATTAGTTCAGGTGTTTCAATATAATTAAGGCCTCCTTCTTTTCTTGCTCATATCAATGTAAGATAAAAATAGCTCCCTTTAAGCCAGTTGCTGTTATTGCTCTGAGATAAAACAGCTTAGTATTACCATCACAGCCTACTCTTAAATCACAAGTAAGGCTTATCATACCAGATATGGCAATTAGTTTGCCACATACTGTATCTGGTGCCTAATACTAACCAATGCATGTGGCATTAGAAGAAAGTTGTTTGTGCAACACTTTCCAGGGGGAGACAAATTCCTTCCAGTTTCTTGTGGTAAACTTCTTATGCCAGAAGCAGAATAAATGATTAAGCTTTGAGAAATACTTCTCCCACACATATTTCCTGACTCTTCCACTCCTTGTGGCTCTGAATCAGCAAGGTACTTAAGCATAGGAGCAGTCCATGCTGGTGCTACTCAGGTTCCTAATGTTATGCACGTGTGAGGTCTTTGGTGAATCAGCTTTAGAGCTGCTTTTAAATCCGAGTATAAAGGTGTTTGCAGGCATTCTGCATACAAAAGCTCAATGCCACCATGCAAATGTGGTGCAATGTGCTTGCCTGTCTTCTTTTGTAATGAACCAGGATCAAACAAAATATGGTGGTACTGTCCATTTTACATGTGGGTGATGTATCTCAACAAGTTGATCAATTTGAGTGCCCTGGGATCATTGCACTAATGTCAGTGCTGGTCAAAGCCTACACACCTGAAGTAAGAACATTACTGCATGAGTAGAACACTGATCCTGAATCTGGTACATGACAATAACCAAATCAAACAAAAAAACAGAGTAACACTAGGTTACACCAGTTCAGGAGAATTAAGTTCAGAGGACTGTTTAGACAGCACAGCATCTCCTTTGTAAGAACTATAGGGAAGAGCTCTTTCATACACAATGCACTGAATGAGTTGCCTACAAAGATAAAAGGCAAATAAATATGATTCATGTGAAGAGAAGTACAGAGCAGTGAGTGATCAACTGGGAAAACCAGGTAGGACATTAGAAGACATCTTTAACTTGCACACAATGGACTGATTCAGCTCACTTAGAGGAAAAAAAACTAGCATCTATGGGAACTTCTTTGTTATTAGTACTGTTTCAGAAGCTGTTTTCAGAGTCCAGCTGTAAATTGGTTATAAGCACTTGCCAAATGCAAGGGGAGTGGTTTCCACTTTGGTCTTTGTGTTTATTGTTTCTGCACTGGCAACAGAATTGAATTCATAGCAGCAGCAAAACAAAGACAGCTCTGAGTTATACTGTAATTCACTGCTGGAGATTTATGAATATTATTTTCCTGTAAAATCCAGCATTTTTCGCTTTACTACTTGTAACCTGTAAGTGGCATAAAATTGTGCATGTAGCAGGATTTCCTATTGCAGTGAGTGCCAAACACCAATGTAAGAGCTGCGCTACCTGCACGTGTGGTTATACAGTACACATAAATTGTGCCTTTCTGTTTAACTTGTCTAATCAGCTCCCCATATCAAAACTTAATAAGTAGCTGCTTCTCATTTAAAGGTCTGGTAAAACTGCAATTACTATGGCTGTAAGATGCCTTGTTTTGAAAAGAGCATTAAATAGTTTTATAGATATGGTTAGAAGCACTTGTGTAGTTGTTTTTATGAAAGTGAATGAGTTCATTAATAATGGGAGTCAGAAATAGAGGTTGGGAGTTGGTGAAGTGCATCCCTTCTTTACAGGTTACCCTTAAAGTGTAAGCCGCTTCTGCCTCCACGCAGCAAACAAGGCATGCCTAGACCTCAGTAACACACGTAGAGGTGACGTTTTGTAAGCCACTCTTCCTCTCAGGGACAGAACTGAAGGGCCTGGTTAGCATTTTTAGCTGGTTTTCCACCACTAAAAAATGAACTCTCTTCAGTGGAGTTACTCTGAATCTAATTCAGACCCATGACTTGAAGCCTGCACAGCGAGACTCAAGTTGTGCTGGGGGAAGTATAGGGTGGCTGTCGGGAGAAAGTTCTTCAGAGAAAGTGATTTGCCATTGGAATGGGCTGCCCAGGGAGGTGGTGGAGCCACTGTCCCTGGAAGTGTTCAAGAAAAGACTGGATGAGGCACTTAGTGCCATGGTCTTGTTGACTGGCTAGGGCTGGGTGCTAGGTTGGACTGGATGATCTTGGAGGTCTCTTCCAACCTGGTTGATTCCATGATTCTATGACTCTATATTTAAAATTAAAAGGTCTTGTTATACTTATGAACTCATGAGCTATGTATGTTGGACTTGATGATCTGTGAGGTCTCTTCCAACCCTGATGATACTGTGATACCATGTGTTCTGGGGGACTGGCATTGCTCTCCAGCCATGGTAACTGCAAGCAAGTCTCTGGATTTGGAGATGAGCTAATCAGAGGACAGGGTCTTCCTGCTCCACCATACAGTTGGCTGCGCAGGCATCAGAAGTCATCCCACTGGCTTCAGTGGATCCTGATTCTGATCCCAGGGAGACCATCCTGATTCTGATCCCAGGGAGACCTGCCTGATCCCAGGGAGACCTGTCTTTCTTTTCTGTCTGTAAAATTTGGGAAGCAGGTACCCTGCCTAACTAGGGTTCAAGCTCTCATGCCACTTTCTCTTCTGGAAACTCCTGTGAGGAACCCTGAAGCCAACACCAAGCCTGGAGCTGAAAATGTCCTGTCTTCAGTGTACATCAGAGGGAAATCATCATTTTAGATACTGATACCTTCAATTGGACTTCTCCATATTTCTAAGGACACTGTTGGCCAAATCTGTCCTGTCTTCAGTGTACATCAGAGGAAAATCATCATTTTAGATACTGATACCTTCAATTGGACTTCTCCATATTTCTAAGGACACTGTTGGCCAAATCTGTATATTTTTTTAAGCGCATTTTTTTTCTCTAGGAAGGAAATCTCAGATTTACTGTAAGTGCAGATGAGGGAGGAAAGAGCAGATGGGCAGTGTTTAAGTTACAAACCTAAGGGAAGCTTTTCCATACAAACCTTTTAAACTGCAGCATTTAAAGTAAAGAAAGATTTTCTGTTTTCCACAGTGACTCACTAAACCTTTATTTAGACGGTTGGTAAAAACACCACATCACATAATTCACTTCTTCTTCCCCCCCTCCCTTTTGCTCAGCTGCAGTTCAGAACTATGATGGTTTTTTTTTTCCTTTTAAAGGGAGACAGATATCTACATTAAGGCATTTTTGCCTTGTATTTTTTAATTGGCAATCTAAATGTAGTTTGGAGTGGCTAATAGTCCTGCTCAGGCCCACAGCACAGCACCCTCTGGTGCGCATATTAAACAGAAGCATTAGAATTATTCTGAGGGTTTTGTTCATTTTGTGTTAAGGCATTTTTTTTCCCTCAAAGATGAGTTTTCATATTCATTCAAAAATTCCAAGCTGAAAAGCAGGGCCAAAAATGTAATGACTTGACATAGATAACTCATCTTAACCCTTCAAGCAGCTCTCTTGCCATGCTTCTTGCAGGAGCTCTAGCTATTTGCAGAGCTAGACAATGTCCTTTCCACATGATGATTATTTGTCTTCAAAAAAGGCTGCAAGTTGCATAGTAGCTTCTGTTTGCTTTCAGCCAGTCTGCCAATTGGTGATAATTAACACCCTCCTTTCCCACCAAAGACAATGGCAACTGAAAACACTCAAATTTTGGGAGAAGTGCTTAAACCAACAGGGGATTTTTGTGCAGGGCTGTGGAGGTTTCTTCCAGTCCATGATTATGGACTTCATGGGAATTTCCCATCTGATTGCTGCTAGCTCCTGATTCCAGGAGATTTTGAGCACCCCAGTTTATTTCCTGAGAGACAAACTATGGGCATAAACACTTCACCACATATAGCAAGTACACATAAAATAAGAGATTTTCCTGTAGATGAAGCACTGTTAAAGCAAGTTACTTTAGGGTCTCATCTAATGGCCTCTGCACCTCCAAGCTTCTGTTGAAGGTCCTGTTTATGGAAGTTGTTACTGCTCATCACTGTCCTTGCTAAAACATACAAGTATGTTGCTGCTTGTGTGCTATATGAAGCCTAAGTCAACCTTTAGTTTCTAGAAGCAGTTTAGAAATTAAGATGATTGAAAGAACAGAGGGATCTCACATAAGAAAAGCCTTGCTCCTTGCTTTGCAAGATACTCTACTTAAGATTCAAGATAATTATATTTTCTAAAGCTTCTCAGAGGTACTGCATTGGTCCCTGTGGGGCTCTTTCTTCACAGCTGTGTGTTCTCTGCTCTTCTACATTTAAAGCCAAATTCTGCCACAGACAGTTGAGTTTAGGAACTGAAGAGGAGAGCTGCGTGAGAATATCTGAGGAGATAATGTGGCCTTTGGTCATCTGATAATTTGGTATATTGCCTATTAGGCAATTGGAGGGTGACTGCAGTAGCTCAAGGGCCCACTGAAGCATTGGGATAACACAGAACATAGAGCAAAAGCAAACATGTAAGGAAAGTTTAAGAAAGCAGGAAATAGCCTTACCTGAAGGTGCATCAGACTGCTAGAGAGGCTTAGTAAAACCTGAAATACATTTAAAAAGAGAGAGAGAGAGAGAGAGGGAATTAAATAATAGGAGTTATTTTTAATAGAAAACCAGCAAATTTTCACTGGGGCCCTTTTGGAAAAGTTGATAACTCTTTGGAGAAGCTTGATGTCCCCCCAGAGAAGCTTGATGTACCCTCCTCATCATTGTATAAAGCCACGCTCCTTTGCAGAAATCGTCCAATAAAAGAAGGTTCCATTTCTGGGCAGAACATGAATATTTGTGTTACCAGCATCTGTGGTGGCCTTTCATTTTACTAGACCAAAAGCAACGAAGATGAGGAATTGGTCCACTCTAGTGGTTGAGAGTCTCCATGGCTTCCAAACCACATAATGCCTCGCCTGTGGTGTTCGCATCAATTTTCTACTTTGAGTAGTTCCAAGGGGAAAAAAACAAAGATAAAAAAACAAAAAAACAAACAAACCCCAAAACCAACCAACCCAAACCCAAACCTCTTTTTCTTAGAATATCCA
Organism: Pogoniulus pusillus; assembly: GCF_015220805.1. NCBI lineage: Eukaryota > Metazoa > Chordata > Aves > Piciformes > Lybiidae > Pogoniulus > Pogoniulus pusillus. The sequence goes on from NC_087273.1 coordinate 31,762,938, forward strand.
GGAGATGAGGCTTTCACAAGCTGCTGCACGTCACGTCTCCTATTTGCTTGCACTTCCCAAGATGGTCCAGTATCATTCTCAGCGCTTCAGAAAAGATGTATGTAGCACTGCAGATAAGAAGCCATGACAGAAAGGCACATTGACCTGAAAGGTGGATAAGCAGCAAAGTGAGAAATCAGAATCCCTTCAGTATGCAGGTGTCTAAATCCTGCTCACCTACTGATGCCTCTGGCAGGCTGCTGATTGAGGTTACTCTTCTTCTGTATTCAGCACTGGTCAGGCCACACCTTGAGTACTGTGTCCAGTTCTGGGCCCCTCAATTCAAGAGAGATGTTGAGGTGCTGGAACATGTCCAGAGAAGGGCAACAAAGCTGGTGAGGGGCCTGGAACACAACCCTATGAGGAGAGGCTGAGGGAGTGCAGCCTTGAGAAGAGGAGGCTCAGGAGTGATCTCATTGCAGTCCACAACTGCCTGAAGTTGGTCTCTTCTCCCAGACAACCAGCAACAGAACAAGGGGACACAGTCTCAAGTTGTGGCAGGGAGATAAAGGCTGGATGTTAGGAGGAAGTTGTTGGCAGAGAGAGTGATTTGCCATTGGAATGGACTGCCCAGGGAGGTGGTGGAGTCACCATCCCTCGAGATGTTCAAGAAAAGCCTGAATGAGGCACTTAGTGCCATGGTCTGGTTGCCTGGACAGGTCTGGGTGCTAGGTTGGACTGGATGATTTTGGAGGTCTCTTCCAACCTGGTTGATTCTATGATTATGTAAATAATAATCCATGTCACTTCTCAAGAATCCTTCTCTTTGAAGATGACCTGCTCAGAACTCATCATTGGTTTTCCTCATTTGACACGTGGCTGGTTTTATCTCTCTTTAGCATGGCTCAGCCATCTTCAATGGTCCCTGCTGCCTATGCTCATCTGCTGTTTCCCCTGGCCTCAGTGTATAGCCTCCTGGAGCAAGTTTGAAGAAGGACAGCTGAGACTGATGCCCTTTTAGGAAACATTTAATCTTCGTGTAGCTGAGAAGTAAATGAGCAGCTGTTTCTCCTGGTTAATTAATAGTGCATGCTTTGCAAAGTGAAGTGCGTCTCCTATGCTGGAGTCTCCTCTGGCTTTTACAGCACTGTGTGACTCCAAATGGCTCCTGTGGAGCCACTCCAGGTTTTTCCCAGGGAAAATAGATTCAGGCCCAGTGAATAGAAATTAATGTTCACATGAGGTGGTCCGGCTGACCATGCTGTTTCCATTCAAAGTACCTAAACGCTGAGTTCCCAGAACCAGCGCCCGAAAATGTGGAAGTGGGTTTGGTAAATGATTCTAGAGAAACTGGAATAAGCCCAACATTTCTCTAAGAATATTTACTCTTCCTTTCAGCACTGTGGGAGGTTTGGGCTGCTGCTTTGCACATTTTTTAAGTGCCTTTCCCTTTGAGACACCTAGGGCAAAGGCCTCAGGCACTGATATTATCTGTTTTCCTAAGAAGAGATTTTTCCATACCACATTAATAAAAATAATTGGAAAAAAAAAATAAAGTGCTTCTGTGGATTGCCAGTGAATGCCATCATCTGCTTGTGTGCAAGGCTCCTGCTGTCATCACTTAAAGAGCTGTTTCTAGAGTAAGCATAGTCCATGCAATACAGATTCATGAACAGAATACGTCATGCGTGGTGCAGAAGGTCCTCAGCCATGCCACGTCTGATGGGCAAGACAAGAACCCAGTTAAAACAGCTGGTGTAGTCAAAAGAGGGTCTGAAGTCTTTGTTACAAAAATCAAGTCTAAAAGAAGATATATATTTGAATCCTCTCAGAGGAATACTGACATATATAAAATCTTTTTGTCGCGCTTCCCATCCCCAAAACGTTTCCAAACCAGCCTTTTGGGGCACTGAAGCCAGCCACTGAGAAGATGCCAAGAAAGGGCAGAAGGATGAAAGGTGCTGTGCTTGTTACTCAAAGGTAAAACTCATCCAGTAGCTGAAGCTGCTTAGAGCAAAGTGTGTTTTCCATGTGTAATAGAAACAGTGTTAGGTAAGAGGAGTGAGAACTGTTTCACCCTCTTGCATCACCCTGCAGAACTCTGACCTGCCCTCACAAGCCACGTAACATACCCCTGTGCTTGCAGACACAGAGGCTGCCACACTGACTGGTAAGGGCTCAGGAGAACATCTGGCTCCCTCTTGACTTCCAACTCTGTGTTCACCACCTTCCTTCCATGCAGGAGTGGTCTGTCTGGTGGGATGGAAGCCTAAGAGCTGTGCTCCAAATGCGCAGGATGCCACCATGTCGCCCTCTCCCTTTTCCCCATGGAGATGTCTAGCCTGATGAAAGATGCAGCAACAACCTGCATTTGTCTGCTTGTGCTTATCCTGTTAAAGCTCTAGATCATATATTGGCCTGTCTGGTAATCCTAGCCTTCCAGCCATACTTGGTCACTCTTGCCCCAAGCTTCTAACCCACATTTTCTGTTTGCATACCTTGGTGGTTGAACATCTGTCCGCAAGGCGCACCGCCAAAGCCCAAATATCTTCAGAGCAGGCAGCTGCATTCACAAACACTGGATGGAAGTCATGTGTGGTTTGACTAAACCCTGTAGAAATCTTGGAGATCTTGGCTCTAAATCTGTTTTGTAAAGAAAGCTCCTACCTTTTAAGATGTGCTTGGCAGAGTGTTATAAACAAACAAAACCAGTTTGCCCATGGGATATTTGCTTTTCCTCGAAGATCTGCTTGCTTCTAAGCAGGTGGTACCAGCTGATGCAGAGAAGGGAGTGACAGCACCTCCAGCCTTTTCTGTCAAGTGAAGAGGTTGAAGTGGGAACACCAAGCAGCACACCACCAAAATCAAGCCAAAACAATACAAAGTGAATGGAAAAAGATAGATACAAGCCCTGCAATTCTACTGGGACAATATAATCTATTTTATAATTGACTCTTTACTGTTGAACTGGTTTCATCCCTTTGTTTGGATGTTTAATTAGTTTCCCTCAGTGTTTGTCTGTGCGCTGAGTCGCTCTGGTTTTATCTGAGGATGAGCCAATTTTGTTAAATCACTGGAAACTGGATACTTTTGATGTACTTTGTACCATTTTTATTTCTGTTTACTGTAAATTAGCTAGCAGTGGTGTCAGGCTGGAGCAAAGCACATCGTTCTTCAGCCACAGTAAGCTGTGGGTTATTTTTGCTCCTCTCCCTAATATTTGCAGATAACTGCCCATGACTGGCAGGGTACCACATATTTAAAAGATCTGAGTCTGCTGTAAATTCTGGGTTAGAATTGCAAATGGTGGCAGTTCCTGCCCTGGGAAGCTCTAGGACACTGCTATGTTTGAAGTAGCAAACAATGTGGACAGCTGTTGAAGCCTTGGAAAAACCTAAGCAGACCTGATGTTCAAAGCCTCCATCCATCTGAAATAAAGCAAATTCCTAGATCCTAGTTCCTTTCTCTTGCCTAGGATTTCTCTTTCCTTCCAATAGTGGTGGCAGCTGAACTATTCCATTTCTGGTAACAATAGCATAATATCAATTACTTATTAACAGTATTGGCTTATTTTTTCTTTGATTTTTTTTTTTTTGTCCATAAGTGTATAGGTTGTGCAGTTCTCTCTTTTAAGACATTCTGCCCGTATTGATGCTTTTTTTCCCCCAGTGTTCACAGCAGAGGTTTATACAATGCTTGAAACATTGGTTGTATCTTTGTACCATCTTTCTTCTCTTCATAGTGTTTCATGTGATTTGCCATTGGAATGGGCTGCCCAGGGAGGTGGTGGAGTCACCATCCCTGGAGGTGTTCAAGAAAAGCCTGGGTGAGGCACTTAGTGCCATGGTCTAGTTGACTGGCTAGGGCTGGGTGCTAGGTTGGACTGGATGATTTGGAGGTCTCTTCCAATCTGGTTGATTCTAAGTGCTAATCCATCTCAGCAGTGACCCAGTCGGTCAGGCACTTGGTGAAGGGATATTGCTCACCCTGCCCCAGAGTGTAGGAGCTGATTTTTTTCTAGAAGAAAATAACCTCCCTTGCTCCCGCATCTGACACACAGGTAGCCAGCACTGCCTGTGTTTGTACACAAAAAAGAAGAGGCTGCACATGATTTGATGTGGATGAAGGCTGAGCTTTCTTCCAGTGACCAGCTTCTGACTCTTCCAGGGTTTCGTTTCAGTTGTTTCTGACTCCCAGAAGCTACATTTTTGACTCTGCCTCCAGCTTTAGCAATCTAACCTCACTTAGGTGATTAAAAGCTGCAATTCCCATCAGGGAAGGTGACTTTTCCCAGCCCATCCTGAGTAGCCCAGGACTTTAAGCTTCTTGCTTCTGATAATTTCTTTGCACAGCAAGCAGGGGGTACTTTTTTTCTCCCCCCCATCCTCACTGAAGGAGCACAACGGCCACTTTTGCCAGGATCTGTGTTAGATAGTATTGTCCTGCTCCAGCAGGGGGATTTGACTGGATGGTCTCTTTGAGTCCCTTTCAACCCCTGACATCCTATGATCCTATGAGAGCAGCTTGTGCTTTGAATGGATTTGGAGTGGTGGCACTGCCGAGACAGTCCTAGGATGGTTGCTGAGGGTAAGGCAACTCCACAGAATCACCAGCTTTTAAATCCTGAGCCTTGTTTGCTGATGTCGTTTAAGGCATCATATCAAACCATGACATCTGCCTCTGAACACAGGTCCTTCTCTCTTGCAGAGGCAAGAGGAGGGAGCTGGCAAGAGGATTGAGGAGGACAAGGGCTGGGTTGCAGGCAGCTGCCAGTTGCCATTGCACAGCATGAGCGTGGGCTGCAGCAGCAGAAGTGTGGCCAGCAGGGCCAGGGAGGGGATTCTCCCCCTCTGCTCTGCTGAGACCCCACCTGGAGTACTACATCCCTCTGGGACAAGAGGGATGTGGAGATGCTGGAGTATGTCCAGAGCAGGGCCAGGAGGATGCTCAGAGGTCTGCAGCAGCTCTGCTGTGAGGACAGAACATAGTCAGAAAAATTGTGAAGAATAAAAGGCCTGATTGGGTTTGGTAGAGACATATAGGTTTAACCAGTATTCATTCTAGTGCACAACTCAAGTGTTTTAGCATTTAGGTGGGGTCACCCTCCCTGGAGATGTTCAAGCAATGTGGGGTCATGCTACTTTAGGACATGGTTTAATGGCCACAGTAGTGGTCTTGGGTTGCAGGTTGGGCTTGATGATGTCTGAATGGTTTCACTTGCAAAAGCCCTCTACAACAGCACACCACCACTTACCCCTGAGCTTCCAGTTCAGCCGAGTACTCCAGGTCATCCTCAGGGAGCTGGAAGAAGCAACTCCACACAGAGAAACTCAGCCTGAGCAAACCTACCCAGCACCTGTGAGCAATGTCAGAGCAACATCAGAGCAATCGTCAGGCCTAGCCCTACCTAGCCGGGGGGCCCACCAGGCCCCCCGGCCTTTGAATCCCCTCCACCATCCACCCAGTGACGCACCACAGAGCACTCACCAGTGATGATCCGAGGAGGACCCTTCTGCCCAAATGGGCAAGCTTGGGGCTTGCCTTTCCTGGGGCCACTTATAAAGGGGAGTGGGCAGGGAGGGCAAAGTGGTGACACCTGGGGTGGGAGGAGACTCCAATAGAATCCAGATTGAAAAGGGGAGTGGGTAGGGAAGACTAAGTGGTGACACCTGGGGTGGGAGGAGACTGCAACAGAACCCAGACTGGAAAGGGGAGTGGGCAGGGAGGACAAAGTGGTGACACCTGGGGTGGGAGGAGACTGCAAGAGAACCCAGGTGTTATGAGTTTGGGGAAAAAAAAGGGGGAAATGCATTGTGCAGGAGAGAAAGAGGTGGTTATGGTGGAGAAGGGAGGGAAATGGAGAGGAAAAGGATGGAGATGAGAAGAGGAAGATGGAATAGTCTATTTGCAGTCATCTTGGCTGTTAAATTGCACAGCCAGCAATCTGTGAGTCTGGGCAGTCCTGTTTTCCTTGTATTTCTTTGCCTCTCTCACATTTGTCAGCTTATTTTTTTTATCAGAGTGGATAAAGGGAAATACTTTTTGCTTGGTATTTTTGGAGATCAAGTTGAAGTACGCAACAAAGATATATACAAATCATCACTGAATAGAAGTCAGCAGTAAGATTTTGTAACATTTCATCATGAACAACAGTTGTGCAAATTATGCAGAGACATCTACCAGGTGGCCAGAAACATGCTCTGATTTCAGCTTGGAGAAGAGAAGACTCCACAGAGACCTAATAATAACCTTCCAGTACCTGAACGTGGCCAACAAGAAGGCTGAAGAGGGACTGTTTACAAAGGTCTGAAGTGGCAAGATGAAGGGCAGTGGTTTCAAACTAGAGAAGAGATTCAGGTTGGATGTTAGGAGAAAGATCTTTACTGTGAAGGTAGTGGAGTGCTGGAACAGGTTGCCCAAGAAGATAGTTGAAGCCCCATCGTTGGAGATAGTCAAGGTCAGGCTCATCAGGGCTCTGGGCAAACTGAATTAGTGCAGGAGGTCCTTGCTGACTGCAGGGGAGTTGGACTAGATGACCTTTGGAGGTCCCTTCCTACTCAAATTGTTCTATGATTCTATAATATGAACAGGAACTTCCCTCCCTGCTAACCATCAGGCAGTACTTCACCTCTCTTGTGCAAGAGGTGTTCATTTTGCATTGCTGTGGCATAAACTTTCAAGATCTTAATGTACCATGTCAGAAAAAAATGAGCTTTATTTCATACTTCCAGTGACTGGTAGTGGCAAGGAGGAGAGAGAGCAGAGGAGAGGCCGCTCTTAGCAGCAACTCTGCTGGAGAAAAAAAACCCTGAGCTTTTCCTCTTCCCTGCAAAAGCAGGTGAGCACAGAGCCTCTGGCCCATGCTGGGGACTGTCATCTTCCCGGTGATGTTGTCCTGGAGTCCTGGATACCCCAAAGTCCTCTTCCTCCGTGGTTTGAATGGGAGAGGAAAGGTGTGAAAAACCTGTTCCCCTGCCCTGCAGGCATGAAGGGAGGGGGAGAGCAAAGAGTTCTTCCAGCAGGAGAGGTGCCCTGTGTAGATGCTCACACTGGAACTGGGCTGGGGATTGGCTGTAGTCTTTGCGCCTAGGCAGTGATAAATCATCTCTTTGTCTAGTAAGGGTATAAATATTGGGGTACTTCACAACTCGGGGTTCCTGCCTTAGAGTTCTCCCCCACCTGGATGGTCCCCCACTTGCCTAGAGGTGGTTATGAGTTTCCCCTTGTTTTTCTGCAGCACAGCTTTGTTGGCCTCACAGCAGCACATTTGCAAAAGGAGGAGTCTTGTGCCACACCCTTGGATACCTTCTGTCTTTTGGAAAGAGGCTGAGTCTTTTAGTATTTTAAGAGTGTACTTTCTGCTGTTTGGGTCTCTTCAGTGTCATGACAACATCATAGGATGTTAGGGGTTGGAAGGGACCCAAAGAGATCATCGAGTCGAACCCCCCTGCTGGAGCAGGACAATACTAACACAGATCACAGAGGAACACATCCAGAGAAGCCTTGAAAGTCTCCAGAGAGGGAGACTTCATGACCTGGACATCAAGTTATTTCTGTTTCAGGAAAGCCCTGCTGTGCAAGTCTTCTTCACAACTGAGCTTGTTAAACTTCTGGAGTTGACTTTCGGTTGGAGGCAAGAGAAATGACCTGGGCACAACAAGCTTCTGTCCACATGCTGGAGATGTGTGCCCATACTGAGGAGAGCTCTGAAGAGGGAGCCTTGCTCCAGTCACTTGCTGAAGTAGACAAGACTCATAGGGCCCAGTCTCTGGACATCTTGTCCAAGGACAGATACAACCTTGGTGCACCAAGATTGATCTTGGCTGGATGCTCTCTATGCAGAGGTGGGCTTCAAGCTTGAGCTGTGGCCATCTCTGCCCTCAGGTGAAGTTAGGGCCCTGACTGTGTTTCTCTCTGCGGCTGTGGACAGCCAGCCCAAGCAAGCCTTCAGTCTGCTGGTGACCATGCATCACCACAGAGCATCAAAGGAGGCATGGATTTGGAGAGGAGTGTGTTTGTCAGAATGGTTTCCTATCACCGCCTTGTAACCTAGCCATAAAGCTGAGATCACGCCTTCAAACGGCGCCTTGTTCATGGAACGTATTTCAAAGCCTGGCAGATCTGGCTGGCAGAATGGGGTCCCATATATGAATTAAAGTCTTTACTTTTTTCTTCCAGAAGTTTTCAAGAGTGCTAGTGACAGAAGAGGAAGGGAGGGAGGCAAATTAAAAACTTTTTATACATTAGGAAGGTAAATGAAGCAAGTGAATGCAAAGACAAAGAGATGAAAGTCATATTTTATGGTAAGCATCATGAAATAGCTTCTTATTGGTGATGGGTGCACAAAATAAGACACCAGAAGCCAATGAAAGAAACGGTTGTTAATACTCTGTCTAGAAATGATAGTTAGTACTGTGACTTTCTTTTTTCCCCCCACTGATTAAATAATTTATATCAGAATACTTTTGTAATTTGAGCCTGTCAGATGGGAGCTCTTTTATATATAAATATATTTTTTTTTTCCTTTCCTGCTTTCTAATTAGCAAGGTACAAAACAGAACAGTAATGTATTACACAGGCAGAGAAGTGACATTGTCTGGAGAGCCTTGCTGTGTCCCGATTCCCAACAAGGAGCACTGCAATACTGTGCTCTGGAAGCCCAAGCTCCCCTCCTTTCAGGAGCTAAAGAGTTAAAGAGATAGATCAAAGTGGGGGAAAAAAAAAAAAGGAAAATATTCTTTTCAGGCTTCAAAACGCTGCTGCTGCTATGGAGAAGAGTAGTAGAAAATTAATAAGGTGGTGTTGGAGCAGATGCATGACCTGCAGTATAGTACAGAGGGCAAGAGTTCAAATATAAATAAATATGTATGGCTGTGCTGTGTCTTATTAGATAAGAGTGCTGTCTCGTAAGCAGTTTAGGTGCAACGAAGTGGCATCTGTAGTACTTGTGAGACAAGGAGCTGTACCATAAGCAAGCCTCCTGATTAAGCCTGGGATTTTCTAAGAAGCCAGCAAGAGCCAGGAGTGAGATTCACCATTTCATCTCTCTGGGATGAAGGTATCAGGAGTGGCAGAGAAGAGGGAGTGAGACTCCTGCAACGATCCTGGCATGATTGCTGTCATTTGGGAGGCAGCACCGCTGGGTTTGTCATCCCAAAAGACTTCTCCTGAACAAAACTCCTGTATGTTTTGATGGAAAAACATATGGGAGTTTGGCTACAACAACCCCATGCAGAGATACAGGCTGGGGTCAGAGTGGCTGGAGAGCAGCCAGACAGAGAGGGATCTGTGGGTACTGATTGATACCCGCCTGAACATGAGCCAGCAGTGTGCCCAGGTGGCCAAGAGAGCCAGTGGCATCCTGGCCTGCATCAGGAATGGTGTGGTCAGCAGGAGCAGGGAGGTCATTCTGCCCCTGTACTCTGCACTGGTTAGACCACACCTTGAGTACTGGGTTCAGTTCTGGGCCCCCCAGTTTAGGAGGGACATTGAGATGCTTGAGCGTGTCCAGAGAAGGGCAATGAGGCTGGGGAGAGGCCTTGAGCACAGCCCTACGAGGAGAGGCTGAGGGAGCTGGGATTGGTTAGCCTGGAGAAGAGGAGGCTCAGGGGTGACCTTATTGCTGTCTACAACTACCTGAGGGGTGGTTGTGGCCAGGAGGAGGTTGCTCTCTTCTCTCAGGTGGCCAGCACCAGAACAAGAGGACACAGCCTCAGGCTGTGCCAGGGGAAATTTAGGCTGGAGGTGAGGAGAAAGTTCTTCACTGAGAGAGTCATTGGACACTGGAATGGGCTGCCCGGGGAGGTGGTGGAGTTGCCGTCCCTGGAGCAGGATTGGACGTGGTACTTGGTGCCATGGTCTAGCCTTGAGCTCTGTGGTAAAGGGTTGGACTTGATGATCTATGAGGTCTCTTCCAACCCTGATGATACTGTGATACTGTGATACTGTGAAAAGTTAAAACACTGTCCTGCGAGGTGCACAGCAGGTGGCAAAACTCTTCATCTTTCATTACCCTGCCTCAAAATCTTAGGAGATGTCCTGTAGCACAGTGCATGGGTCTAGGGGGATGCATTTTGAGGTCATTGTTAGAGCATTCCAAAGCCAGTGGGAGCTATGGAAGGCCAGGTGGGCTTTCCAGGGAGCCAGGTAGGAAAGTGATGGCAACCGGTGCAGACCCCAGGCTTTGCCAAGTTAATCCACGAAGATGAAACCCGCTTGTGCCAGAGCTATTTCAAATGAACCTGACAGAGATCATTTCACAGTAATTTCTCACTTAGAGGCTAATTTTGAAGTTACATTAAAAACTATACCAATTTTATCACAACCAGATCTTCATGATGAGCTCATCTTTTTTTTTGTTTCGTTTTGTTTTCCCCCTCCCCTGCCTGGTAGAATCACTTGGAAAAAAAAAAAAAAAAGGAATCATCATTTGAGACTGATCTGAGCTCATTACAAATAGTCTTCAGAACAAAAATTTGACAGAGACAAAATATAGCTTATCGTTCTTCATCAGTCACAAATAAGATTTTCCACTTGAGTTCACTTTCCCCTCTATTTTTCAGCCAAATATTTCCCAAATAGTTCCAATGACCCAAACCAAGCATTTTTCACAAGACAAATTTCTCTGCCGCAGAAGTTCATTCATCCCAAGGCAGACTCCTGGAAAGCCATGGGCAAGACTTGTCAAGCAATTTGGAAACAAATGTAGGCAAAAGATGGAATCATCCCTGCACAAGTTTCACCCCTCCCCACCGTGCCTCCTTTCTCTGCTTTTCTAGAGGGGGGATTAGTGACACGGATAAGCCACAGGAGGAAAGCTCGCGTGGTTTGTACATGTCACCAGAACCCCTACAGGAAAACGCGGCTTTATAATATGTACAATTTCGGTTTAGTTTATTATTTATAATACCTGGGTACCAACAAAAAAGCTCAGACACTAATGCAAAGTTTTTAATTTCTTGGTGCGTTGACATCACTTACTGTCTTTCTCAATGTGTTTTTATTTGTTTGATCTTCCATAAATTTTTCTCTTTGTTCTTCAGATGGAATAGCAAATCTAGTTCATTCCGAAGACACTCTGCTGGTAGAAAGTAACAGGAGCACCTTTAAAAAATTTAGAGTGTTAAGTGTGATATCGTGTCCCATAAGAATATTTGTATCATTACAGGACACAGAATCACCTTGTTCTGTGGAAATCTGAAATTCCACTGGTTTATAAGAATATCTAGCTCAGTCTGCACTGGTTTAATGAAGGTAATTGATTGGATCCTGCTACAGTTCAGCTTCTGACTTTGTCTATGAGGTTATTCTGCCCCTGTGCTCAGCACTGATCAAGTCACACCTTGAGTACTGTGTCCAGTTCTGGGCCACTCAATTCAAGAGAGATGTTGAGGTGCTGGAATGTGTCCAGAGAAGGGCGACAAAGCTGGTGAGGGGCCTGGAACACAAACCCTATGAGGAGAGGCTGAGGGAGCTGGGGGCGTGCAGCCTGGAGAAGAGGAGGCTCAGGGGTGGCCTCCTTGCTGTCTACAATTACTTGAAGGGAGGTTGTAGCCAGGTGGGGGTTGGTCTCTTCTGCCAGACAACCAGCAACAGAAAAAGGGGACAGTCTCAAGTTGTGCCGAGTGAGGTCTAGGCTGGATGTTAGGAGGAAGTTGTTGGCAGAGAGAGTGATTGGCATTGGAATGGGCTGCCCAGGGAGGTAGTGGAGTCAACGTCCCTGGAGATGTTCAAGGAAAGCCTGGATGAGGCACTTGATGCCATGGTCTGGTTGATTGGATAGGGCTGGGTGCTAGGTTGGACTGGATGATCTTGGAGGTCTCTTCCAACCTGGTTGATTCTATGATTCTATCATCCCCAGGCAGGACTCTTCCAACCTGGTTGACTCTGATTCTATGATTTTTCCTTTCTAACACCATATTGAGGCATATCAATTGAAAGCACAGATTTCTGGCCACAAATTAAGTTTTCTAATTTGTGGCACTTGCTGACTGCATGTCCTGCTTTTACCTTCTCTTACCTATGCCTGGGTCTACTTGTAAAGTGGAGCTCATGGTCATGTATTTGCAGGTCAGACCAGGTTTCTAACAGCTATCTGGGAATGAACCAGGCCAGTGGTGACTGACGGCAGGTGATTTAGGATTTGGGAAAGAATTTTAGCTGGGCAGGACCATGGAGCAGCAAGTACCAGCTAGGACTGAGAAGCAGGAAAGGGCTTGGCCAGAGGATAGCTAGTGAGCATTAGGTAGAGGGAGGACTGGTGTGAAGGCGAAGGCTCATGGAGGACAAGAATTATCCATCCAGTATATGGCCAGAGGGGATGTCTCCACAGCAAGATACACTCTTTGGATCCCACATGGGAGCAGGGACATGTGCATAGGAGGGTTGTAATCCCTTGCTATATACACCTGGCACTCACTCCACCTGCTTCTCAGCAGAGACTAATGCTATCCCAGCCATGCAGCCCTACAGACTCTTGACACTGGGACCCCTATCTTTGTCTTCTCCAAACATAGCACTCCCTCTGGTTTGTATTCTTAGACTACTGTGTGTTCTAAAAGGGAAGAGCTGGCTGTGTGAAGCTTCATGCAATCCTTCAAGTGAGTGAGTGGGGCAGTGGGGCAGACCATAAGAAATCTAATGAAAATTGGGAAGTATCCAAAGATGCAAAAAAATTATTCTGTTGTACCTTCCTTTTCTCTTCCTCCTTCCATACACACACACACACACACACAAAGCTAAAAGAAATCAGTGCAGAATCAGTGGCCAGCAGAAAACTCTAAAAAGAGCAAGAAAAAAAGCCTAAACAGTTGTGGGACCATTGCTAGAGACAGCTCACAGCATTGTAAGGATTAACAAAGAAAGATCAGAAGTGTTGACTAGACACTTTTGTTCTGTGTGTGCAATGAAGCTGGAGGGTGTATCTATCCCGTCTGACGTTTCTGCGGGAGCAGAATGTTCATCTCTGCAACAAAGGAAGATCTGAGGCAGCACCTGCTAAAATTAAGCTTTCCCAAAAACAGCTCTATTAATTTGCACCCAGGAGTTTTAAAGGAGGTGGCTAAGGAACTTTCTGAAACACCCTCATTAATAATTCACAGATGTCTGGAGAATGAGTTAATTCTTTAGTCTGAAGGTCAGCAAACACGGCTCTAAAGGGAAAAAAAACCTGCTAGAAAGGGGGGGGGGGGGGGAATAGTATAGAGGAGTAGAGACCAGCAAGGCTGACAGTTCCACATACAGCTTGGAAATAGATTTTTAGGGCAATTATAATGAAAGATTTAGAGACTGAATATATATGTATGTATTCACATAAAACAAAGGCTGGCCATAAATGGTGCTTAGTAGTAGTACGAGTATTGTAATGAGGCTTAGAATGAGAGGTTTTGTTAACTCAGATTATTGAGGTTACTATACAGGATGCCAAAGAATTGGTTGATGTCTGTGTGTCACTCACAGGGGGAGGCTGGTCTGGGGATGATGCTACCCCAGGCATCCCTCCATCCTTGGGGAGGAGGACACAATGGTCCATCCCTGTGAGGTCATGCTTTGTGCATGGGAATGCACCCACAGGAATGCCCTGGGATGTTTCCTGCAGGCCTTGCAGTGAAGCCAATGGTGTATTTGGGGTCAGGAAGAGGTTTGCCCTTGTTTTGAGGTGGGTGAAAATCTTGACCAGCATCTCTAATGCTGCCATAACCCAAACAACCTGATGGCAGGTATCCCCAGGCAGCTCAAGGCTCTATTTTTGCTTTAGAGGATCCACTTTCTTGCAAATCTAAAGGGCATTTTTATTATTATTTCCAGTTGTTACATGATTCTTATTATAGTTCAGCACTGACGTCAGCAATAAACAATAATAGGATTGTGAACTATTGCTCTTTCTAATAAAATTATGTTTCTTCTCTGCATTATAAATCTAATAGCTATTACATCAGTACCCATAAATATATATCATTGCTTACCTTTTTAATATATACTGGGCATTGCATGCCCCAACAGAAAATAATCAGATTTTTTTTTTATAAGTTAGCCACAGCCATTATTGGATCATGAATGCCTAATAAGTAGAAGAGATAATTAATGGGCAGTTTTCCTATCATTTTCTCCTTTTGAAGAGGGAGAAAGAGGTGGCTTTTACCTGCTTTGATTTCCCCTCTAAAGCTGCAACCTCTCTTCTGTCCTCTCCCTTTCTCCATACTTTTCCTTATAATTTCTTTCCCTGTCTACCTCTGGATGCTGGTGAAATGGCTCGGTTCAAAGGCAGTGCAGTGCCACTGAAAACCCTCTCATTCCTGAGGGAAAGCCAAAGGACCAGGCCCTTCCTCCATTGTTTCCTGCTGATGTACATCCTTGCTGCTCTCTTGGCCCAGCATCTCTTCCCTCTCCCCTGCCTGAGAGGGGAGGCTCCCTTTCCCTATCCCCTCTATTTTTTGGTAATATCCCATTCAGCCATGCCCTCCAAGATGACCAAAACTTCTGGTGCTCGTCCTTGCTCTTTGGGGCAGGAGTACCCAAAGGCTTAAGGTCCGGGCTCATGACCCAAGCAGGGCAGCAGTGATGGCACTTCTACCCCACACCCTTCCTAACGTCCCCATCCCAGTATCCTCCTGTGAGCCCACCAAGCCTTTCTGGAGACGATGTGCCTGGCGGCACCCCAGGGCAGTGCACAACATGAAGGCAGCTGTGATCTATGGAAGTGCTGTGAGATCTGTATAAATAAGGCAGATACCCCCCTCCATAGCCCTCCTCCTCCTCCTCCTCCTCCTCCTCCTCCTCCTCCTCCTCCTCCTCCTCCTCCTCCTCCTCCTCCTCCTCCTCCTCCTCCTCCTCTCTCCTTTCTCAGCACTGATTAATGTGTTGAATGAAACCTTTAAATGTTTGATTTCAAAGCAGAGGGATTTTTCCCCCCCCTCTTTCTGCCTATCTGTAAAGAAGAAAAAAAAAGGCCCTGCGATCATGTGGGAAATGTTGATTTTAATGGAAAAATTGCATTGTGCCGACTTTCACAGAGCAGAAAATCCACAGAGTGAGACTTCAGGCTTGGCACCTGCTCCAGAACCTTCCTGATGAAGCAAAGGTTGTCTTCATTAAGAGCATTAATATTCATGCAGCATGGTAATTTTGACACAGAAAAGGTCTCTGTAACCTTTTCTTGTGTGAGAATTTTTTACTTCTCAAGGAAATTACAGTCCAGCAATGACTTAATTAATGCTGGGTTTCTTCGGCGGATTTTGAAGAGCTGTCAGTTTGGGCTTGCGGTAGCTGTCAAGCAGGGAGAGGGCTCTGGCTAGGTAGATTGAAGGGAGGGAGGGAAGATACTTGAACCCCCAGCACAGATCCTTGTGGCTAGGCTGGGGTAATGAGGGGAAGGACAGGGACACACACCTCCCACATTAGTTCTAATGCAGCAACCCACTTTACCCAGCGCGCGCGGGGTCATTTATTACTGGTATAAAGGACACAGCTTGAATTAGTCCTCCATTTCTCACTCAGCCTACTTGTTATTTTTACTGTTATTAGTGCTATTTTATAATTTTCATTTAGCTCTTCTATTCCTCTAGCAGCACAAGCTGAAGCTCTCCAGAGGAGCCCACTTTGAATGGTGCGCAGCCTCTGTTGCAAGGGTGGGGAAGAAAGGCAGAAAGAAGAGAAAGAAGTGTCCTCCTGCTTTTAACAAAATATTTATGTATGTGCATATACATACGTAATCAGATAAAAATACTCCAAAGACAGGAGCTATGCTGCCAAAGAGGAGCAGCAGCAAGCGGTATTTTTCTCTAAATCAAAGTTTACATTCTTCTCCAGTGATGTCAGTCATGCCTGCAGATAGGCATTTCAGCATGCAGCAGTGAAGGAAGTAGCTTCTGATTTCTGCCTCTTTCCCTTCGTTTGATTTTTTTGAGGCTAACTTTTGGAAGAGATCCTTTCCTGTTTGCCGTTTTCTTTTCCTTCCTCTAGATTGCTTTGAAGTGTTCTGGATGCTTTCTGGATCCTTGCTTGGCTCTGCTTTTCTGCCTCATTCCCCTTCATTTGACCTGTACTGACACAGCCAATTGTACCACCAGGGAGCTGCACCACGACCTCCTCCTTCCCACTGAAGGAGAGTTCAGTACCAAGAACTTGAAGGCCAATTCAACTAGCCAATGCTCAAGCTGCAAGTGCCCACCCCACCCTAAACATCCAAATGACTCTGAGAAGAAGTTGAAGTTTCCTTCTTCTATCAAATAGGTTCAAAATAATTGGGTCAACACTCAAGCTGCAAGTGCCCACCCTACCCCTAAACATCCAAATGACTCTGAGAAGAAGTTGAAGTTTCCTTCTTCTATCAAATAGGTTCAAAATAATTGGGTCAACACTCAAGCTGCAAATTCCCACCCCACCCTAAACATCCAAATGACTCTGAGAAGAAGTTGAAGTTTCCTTCTTCTATCAAATAGGTTCAAAATAATTGGGTCAACACTCAAGCTGCAAATGCCCACCCTACCCCCAAGCATCCAAACGACTCTGAGAAGAAATTGATGTTTCCTTCTTCTATCAAATAGGTTCAAAATAATTGGGCTTGCTTTGATAGCAATGGTCAAAGCATGTTTATTTCACCTGGTAATTAATGAAGAGGAGGCTCAATGTGATCTCATTGCTGTCTACAACTACATGAAGGGAGGTTGTAGCCAGGTGGGAGTTGGTCTCTTCTGCCAGGCACCCAGCAACAGAAGAAGGGGACACAGTCTCAAGTTGTGGCAGGGGAGATCTAGGCTGGATGTTAGGAGGAAGTTGTTGGCAGAGAGAGTGATTGGCATTAGAATGGGCTGCCCAGGGAGGTGGTGGAGTAGACATCCCAGGATGTGTTCAAGCAAAGCCTGGATGAGGCACTTAGTGCCATGGTCTGGTTGATTGGCCAGGGCTGGGTGCTAAGTTGGACTGGATGATCTTGGAGGTCTCTTCCAAGCTGGTTGATTCTATGATTCTGTCATCCCCAGGCAAGACTCTTCCAATATTCAAACTCTGTCCCTCCCAGTGCTAGGAAACACAAGAGGGTTTTTTGTTATTCTCTAGCCTAACAGAGGCAGCAGTGTGTTTCCAGTGCCTTGTTTGAAGGTGATAGAAAAGGCAGAAATGAACATTTAAATCATGTCCTTGAAGTATGAGTATTTTGAATATTTTAAGAAGGGAGACTGCCTATGACATCCATTTCCACAAGCTGTAGCCCTTTACGCTTTACTGCTGGTATTGTCAGAAGTGAACTCACAACACTGTTGCTGACCCAAATTTCTGTTTCACAGGTTGACACCTTGAAATCCACAGGCAAGCTGCAAAGCAAGTGAAACCGAGGCCAGTGGCACAGAGATGCACTGAAGGGCACAGGTCACATAACCAAAGGATATTCAGCTGAAAAATAGACATTATAATCACAGAAACATTCAGGTTGGAAAAGACCCTCAGGATCACTAAGTCCAGCCAATACCTACTCTACAAGGTTCACCCTGAACCATATCCCCAAGCACCAGATCCAAACAACTTTTAAACACCTCTAGGGTTGGTGACTCAGCCACCTCCCTGGGCATCACATTCAATGCCTGACTGTGCTAGTTTGAAGCAAGCTAGAATGTTTTGGTGAGAAGAACTAGATTACAGGCTGTGAAAGGAAAACAAGGGTGATGTCTACTTTGCTCACAGGCTTGCTGAGATGTATAGGAACAAGAAATAAAACATAGATAACCACTCTCACTTGGGCTGCTGACTGAGCTGCATCTCTCTAACCTCACCCTCCATTTGGGACTAATCCACTTTGCTTCCTAACCCCCTGGCCGAACCTCCATTCTTCCCTGGGACTGGGGTAAGGTTGAGAGGGGTAGGGGGAAGGTGAAGGGGTGCTTGAGAGCCCCTCCTGTGGACTCAGGTTTCTGGGAGGGCTGTTGTGTTTCTGTATTACCTTTTACCTTGTATATTTCTGTCTCTAACTGTATATACTGTAAATATCTGCTTCTATATTGTGCTAGCTGTAAATATAAGCTTCATTTATATTCCCAGAGCCAGCTGAGCCTAGTCTGGGTGATTTCCAAATTGTGGGGGGGCAGGGAACACCCAAACCATCACACTGACCACTCTTGCTAGGAAAAAATGTTTCCTAATATCCAGTCTAAACCTACCCAAGCACAGCTTGAGGCCATTCCCTCTTATTCTACCAGTAATAACCTCTGAGAAGAGACAAATACACAGGCATGGGTATAAATACACAAATAGTTTAGATTAACCTTCACATCCTCCTCCATTGTTTTCAGCTCTTTTTTAGACATTGTCCATTTAGGGTGGATATTTTAATGTGCAGGACTCCCTGGGTTTCAAAGCAGGGGAAATGGATACCTTACCAAAAAATGCCAGAGAAAACTATTGAGAATCAGGAATCCTTACATCCTATGTGGCCACCTAGTCTGCACTGCCACTGGACAATTTCTACATGACCCCAAAAATGAAGGCAACCAGGAGTCACTGCATCAAATCCCTCAAACAAAGCCTTTCTTGAAACACAGACCGAGGAGAGCATCTCAGGCACCTATTTCAGGACACCTGTCCAAAAATATGTATTTAAGGCTGCATTCCTAAAAAGGGAGTTCCTTATGAACCAGAACTGCTTCAAGCAACAAATTGAGAGTTTGTTAGAAGTTGGCTAAGGTGATAAGATGGTCAACAGAGTGTCAGCTGAGGTCTTAGAAGACATTCTAGGTTTGCTTTCATGAGGCATTATGTCAGTCCTCCTGGCCGACATCATGCTCTTTGGAAAGCACTTAGAGATGGAGATGCTGTTTCTGTGCCAAACTGACCACTTCTCCTGCTGCCTTACTTGGGACAATCCATGTGTTTCAGGGGTTAAGCTTTTCCCCTCTGCCACTTCACCATTAAATATAGTACTAACTTCTTTTTTTGTTTGTCTGTTTTGCCAGCTACTAACCAGCAATTTTACTGAGGATGATCTCATGATGCTGGAGTCCAAGTGAAGCCCTTTGGCTGCAGCCAGGGGGACTAGCGTCAGCAACTGAAAATGCCAAAGATTAAAATCATATGTAGTCCAACTCAGACACGGGCTAACTCTGCTCAAAATTTCCAGTTCCTCACTGAAAATCAAGAGCCTCCAAGACTTATTTTGATGAACAGCACTGATTTCGGGTGGTTATCTTGCAGAACACTGCTTCAGTAATAAACTGTTCAGTTTAGATGACATGCAGTCCTACTTCACATATCTCTCTAACTTGCTGCTCCCATAGCAGAGAAAAGAGACAAGAACATTTTCCTGACCACAATGAGATCTCTTTTCAGGTACCAAAGCTATGCTAGAATAAAATTAGGTTTTTATTTATGCACATAGGCTAGAAAGATTGCCACAAAGGGAATTTTCTAGTCCAGGGAAAAAAATAATAGGAGCTGTAGTTCTTATCATCACAGCAAATGAAATAAACACCTAATATTTCTTCTGCCTAACAAAGTAAGTAATTAGCAGTGCCATAGTCAAGGGAACAGGCAGGTAAATGGAGCAATAATTGGGGTGATACAACACTTGCCCACTTCTCAGATGAGGGATAAGGAGCAGGCCAGCAAGTGAACCCTCATTTTATTTACTGCTACACCACTGGTAATTAGACAGCTTGCCGTAATGGATTAGTAGCAACCAGTGACACCCGTTATCCCTGGCAGACAGAGCAGTGCCTGCTGCAGAAGAAGCTGTTAAAGGCCAAGAAATACAAGTGTGTAAAAGATAAGAATAGCAAGTGCCTCCTCATGTCAGGCTGACTGCGAGTTGAAAGCAAGCAAGCAAGTCAATCTTTAAATATGCCAGTTAATTTTAGTGACGTTGAGATTTTCCTGACAAGTCTGAAGTATTTTAAGTAATGTCAGAATTATCTTACTTGGGAGAAAACTGGTTTCTGATGATCTTTCTTTTTCATGTGTAAGCTCCATTACTGTTTTATGAGGGAAGCCTGTCAGTTTGCCTGCTTTGAACAGAACGTCTCTGCAGAGATGTACCCGCTGCACTATATACTCTGCCTCATTGCTGATGGAAGAAGGTGTGTTGGGAAGGATTGGTATGGGCTATGCCTGCAGTGCCTGCTGCCCATGTGTCCTCACTGCCAGGCTGGAGCCAGGCTGATCAACAGCAGCTCTGCAGCCTGGGGCAGTCCCTCTGGCAAGGCACAGAGACCTTTCTCAGAGTCATGGAGTCATAGAATCAACCAGGTTGGAAGAGACCTCCAAGATCATCCAGTCCAACCCACCACCCAACCCTGTCCAATCAACCAGAACATGGCACCAAGTGCCTCATCCATTCTTAACTTGAACATCGGCACCGTTGTTTCTTGAGCATGTCAAGACAGCGCAAGCATCACCATGATAAGAACAGAGCTCTGCATCATCCTGGAGAAATTAAAGAGGTTCTTAGTTTGTTCACTTGATTGACCAATTTATGATCTTACAGAATGGGATTAAATCTCCTTTCAACTCTGTGTCTTCCCCTGGTCTGAACACCGAGGAGGTATGGTCATCTCTTCCCTGTGATGCTAAAGGGAGCTGCGTGTATCCCAGCTTTACATCCACCCACTCCCTCCAGGGATCAAGGAGGGGGCATAGGATCTAACAGTTCATCAGTGCTGTGCTGTAGGCATTTTAAAGACCAGCTTGTAGACATTAACACCAAGTCTATTCCTGGACAGCCACAATCACTTACACTAGCACATATTAGGAAAAATCCCTTTCCTGAAGGACTGGTCAGGCACTGGAATATGTTGCCCAGGGAGTTGCCCAGGGCGTCACCTCCCTGCAGGTATTCAAGTGCCATGTGGACATGGCACTTTGGAACATGGTTTAATGGCCATGGTGGTGTTAGCTTGATGGTTGGACTCAATGATCTTCAAGGTCTTTCCCAACCAAAACAGTTCTATGATTCTGTGCTTCTATAAGTGCATATCCCAACCTTGTTTCAGCAAGATGCAAAAAACGAACTGCCCCTGAGAACTGAGTCATCCTCTTTTGGGGTCTTGCTGCTTCTGGGCTTCTCCCAAGACCAATGACATCATTTTCTTGTCTTCTCCAGACACTTTCTAGGAGAGCATCTTGCTCATGCTACTTTTCTGACCCCATCTGAGAGTTCTTGGTCACATCTCTACCCACTTCCCCTCTCTGCAGGTTGGTCAGTGCAGATGACCGTGGAGGGAGCTCCTTCCCACACCTGCAGTCCTTCTTCATGTTGTGAAGAAACCTCTCCTGTGCAGTGCTCAGCCCCAAGCTGGCTATTTAACCTTTTGTCAGTCATCACAGGATTTTGTCCAGGATTTTTAACAGCAATCCTGTCCTCCATTCAAAGGCTATTACCTTTCTAGAGCAATTCCAACAAACCCCTGCTGGGTTTACACCTACTAAATTTGATGGTTTTTCCACTGGGGGAAGTCCATCTTTGGTTTCAGGTGGAGGTTCATCCCCTCCATCTCTCCTCTTTACTGCACAACAGCAGTGAGTGATCAACTAAGGGAGGCACCCAGCAGGGCCCCATCTCCTACCAGGTGAAAACCCCCTTCCCCTGCTGGTGGGCCTCACTCCCACTCCTATTCCCTACTGCCACTCTCTGTATCCTGCTTAATGGTATTACAGCCATGAAATATGATTTTCTTCCAGTCGGGAATAGGAATTTTGCCATGTTTTGCTGAGCAGCACATTTAATATAAATAATTCCTACTGCTCACAGGCTCCTACTTTAATGTAAAGGTTTATGCTGAGCCCACAGCAAAGAATTTTAGGGAAAGGCTATTCATTAGGACCCTGTCTTACTTGTCTGTCACCTCCAGAGATCCCCTGCTGGCAGAAGGGGTCACGTAATGTCTTATTTATACCAAGCCTCCTAGTAATTAATTTCCTTCACACCATTTTAGCACACGCTTGAGATTTTTTTCCTCATTTCTCTATTTGTGGTGCTTTTTTGATGTTTTTCTTCCCCACCCCAAGTTGCTTGTTCTGATGCTAGCCTGAGACATCCAACCTTTTAAAGAAATCATTCATTTTTTTTAAAGGTTGAACATGTCATGGGCAAGTTGGTGCACCTAATATTAAATCTCAGCCAGTCCTTTCAAAGTTCTTGAGCGCTGGGTAACTTGCAGAGGTGCTCCTGAGCTCTGGCACAGAGGGCTGATGTGACATGCAAAACCACTGATGGAAGCCTATCTTTTGAATGCCAGTTGCATTTGAGGTTGGCATCTTTGGTTACTAGTCGAAGAGGTCAAAACAGCAGTTGAGGAGCACTGGAATTGCTCTGTTAGGCCCTGGGAAGCACAGAGGTGTCCAAAATAAGGCCTGAACTCTCTTATCTTGCATGTCTCATCTTTAAATTGAAAGATCACATGCAGAATGCAGGAATGGGTCATAATCATTTTCCTTCTTATCTGTTGCTCCACAGGAGCTGTTTGGAGTCCTTGTGCCTAACCATTGCAATGTGGATCTTCACTGGCAGCCTCGGTGCAGCGCTCAGCTGCTGCCCTGTCACCTAGGTGGCACTGCTGTGAGCAGTTAATCAGGGTACCCTACTCAGGTGAAGGTAGGCTTGAGCATCAGTGGTGTGCTTCTTACATATTCCATTTGTGCAACATCTGTTGCTTGGTTTAGTGCAAACTCCACAGCTGTAAATGCCAGTTTCTGTGCTTTTGTCCTGTGCTTCTTAATTGGCCTCATGAGCCCAATGTGAATGGAAATAGGAGAAAATGTTAAAGAAAAAGATGAAGGGGAGGAAAAGAAAACAGCAAGGTGATTCACCTTGAACAAGACTGTTCTTTGTGAGCACACAGGAGCTGGCAGCAGAGGGGAAGGCCAATAAGGAGCAGTCATCTGCAAAGTATATGTCCTGCATGCCTGGCACTGGACTCTGTGGAGCTGCAGAAGAATGCATTTCCCCATACCTGGCTCAGCTTCCAAGCCAAATCAAAACCTGGTAGAGCAGTTTAACAAACCCAATGTGGTTGACATCAGTAGCCAGCATTGGCCCTGAGGTGCCACCTCATGGTTGGGATATGTCACATTCTGAGGGACCTTTCCTGTGGACTCAAAGAAATATCCAAGTTCATCTGTGACCAGCTGTGGATATGTGTTAGTGTTTTAAAGGTGGCCACCAAAATACAACATAATAAAAGCCTGGATGAGGCACTTAGTGCCATGGTCTAGTTGACTGGCTAGGGCTGGGTGCTAGGTTGGACTGGATGATCTTGGGCGTCTCTTCCAGCCTGGTTGATTCTGTGATTCTATATCAGGACTAACCCAAAGCACTTTTTAAAGAAGAAAAAAAAATAGGATTTGGATAGATGCAAAGGTTCCAAGAATGATGAGTCAGGACAACAGTGGATGACGGAAGAGAGCCTAAGGAGCTCAAGCAGCAGCAAGAAGCAGATGGAAGTGTGAAAGCGGAAAAGAGGAGAGCTCTAAAAGTCCTCAGAAAGAGACAGCTCGCAGGGCAGGACATCCTGACAGGTATGAATAGTGATAGGAAAGCAGCCTGCTGTAAAACTCAGGGTTGCAAGGACATGGAGAAAACTACAGGGTGTATTTACACAGCTGAACTGATAAGTTCTAGACCATGTGCAGCCGTGGCTTTAAAAAGTATCCAATGATTTCGAGTGCAACGTGGAAAAGACGTCTGCCTGACACACCTCAGGTAAGGCCTCTTGGGTTTAACATGCATTAAACCTCCTCCAAATTTCTAGAACCAGAGCCAGACTAATGCTGGTTTCCTGATGATGCTGGTCTTCAACTCAATAGCAAGTGGCCCAAGGATGAGCTATGTCTACAACATGTAGCAGTCTGTATCTCCACAGAACACCCCGCCAGGCTCCACATGGACCTGCAGCCACTGCTGTAGCCCTTACTCTTAGCACAGGCAACTCTCCATGTGCCAGGGGCAGCAGAGGTCAGGCTTTAGCCATGTCCCACTGCTCTCATAGAGTCATTTTTAGTTCATTCACTTTGAACTTTCCCTTCACAGCCCTATAAAAAGCACCCTGAATCCTCCAGAAACTTCTATCAGCAGCAAATAAATCTGCACGAAAGCCATTTGGGTGCAGAAAGCACCCCCCAGATCTCTGCAGCTGCAAGTGTGAACACAGGAGTGCTTTTTCTGCCTCACATGGTGGTGGGCAGCCCCTTCAGTGAGCAGCCTCCAAAGACTGGCCCCTGCAGAAGCTGTGCTGCCCTGGCCCACTTTGCAAAGGCTGACAAGCTGAAGTTTGTTAACATTTAGCTGTGCTTAACCCTTGAACTTGGGCTACTTTCAGCTGCCCCTAGACGATTGATAAAAGACCCCTGCATGGCATCACTAATCTGGGGGGCAGCGCAGGCTGTTCGAGCTCCCATGTGCACATATGGAAGAGCTTCAGCATGTCAGATCTAATATTTGGTGACTGTATCAGCAAAGGTGTAATGAAATTCACTTTATTGCTCCTTGAATTCATTGGATTTAAGATTGCAGAGAGGAGGACTCACATCACAGGGCCACTATTTGGTTAAAACCTGGGAGCAGCAATTTCCCTGCTTTGGCTATTAAGCATGTGGTTTCCTTTATTCTGAGATCTGTCTTTGCCTGGCTAGATCTACCTCCATATATCTCCCAATGCAGGTATGGAAACCATACACAACAACAAAATAGCCTTATGCACTGTTAAGGTTGGGTTGAAAATTTACAGGGTACAATCCTCTTTTTTTTTTCCCCCTTCCTTCTTCTTTTTTTTTTTTTTTTTTGTATTTTAAAGAATTATTTTAAACCAGTTCCATATAGTTAATGTAGTGCTGGGCCTTCTATTCAAAAGATGCCATTAAACCAACCACAGAAACACTAGCAAGTGAGTAAATGTTTAAACCACAAATCTCCCTCAACTCCTATGGGAAGGAAGGGGGTGGGGGGCTCTACCAGTTCCAGCATGGCAAGATCATATATCAGAGGTGAATAATAACGTGCAAAAAACATGTCTCAAGGAATAACACAAACTAGGAGGGGTGAGAGAGAAAGGACTTTAAGGGGTGAAAGAGCTTAATGCCAGGAAAGATGGAGATTCTGGAAGTGTGGGGGGTGAGAGAGAGAGAAAGCAAGGGAAGTAAACAAGAAAGGGAATCAGGGAAGGAAGGAAGCAAGAAAGGAAGAGTGCAAGAAAGGAAAGAAGGATGCAAGGGAGAAAGAAAGAAAGAAAGAAAGAAAGAAAGAAAGAAAGAAAGAAAGAAAGAAAGAAAGAAAGAAAGAAAGAAAGAAAGAAAGAAAGAAAGAAAGAAAGAAAGAAAGAAAGAAAGAAAGAAAGAAAGAAAGAAAGAAGAAAAAGAAAGGAGAAGAAGAAAGGAGGAGGAGAAGAAGAAAGGAGGAGGAGAAGAAGGAAGAAGAAAGAAGAAGAAGAAGAAGAAAGGAGGAGGAGATGAAGAAGAAAGAAGAAGAAGAAGAAGAAGAAGAAGAAGAAGAAGAAGAAGAAGAAGAAGAAGAAGAAGAAGAAGAAGAAGAAGAAGAAGAAGAAGAAGAAGAAGAAGAAGAAGAAGAAGAAGAAGAAGAAGAAGAAGAAGAAAGGAAGGAAGGAAGGAAGGAAGGAAGGAAGGAAGGAAGGAAGGAAGGAAGGAAGGAAGGAAGGAAGGAAGGAAGGAAGGAAGGAAGGAAGGAAGGAAGGAAGGAAGGAAGGAAGGAAGGAAGGGAAAGAGAAAGAGAGGGGAAAAGAGAAAGAAAGAGGGGAAAAGAGAGAGAAAGAAAGAGAGAAAGAAAGAGAGAAAGAGAGAGAAAGAGAGAAAGAAAGAAAGAAAGAAAGAAAGAAAGAAAGAAAGAAAGAAAGAAAGAAAGAAAGAAAGAAAGAAAGAAAGAAAGAAAGAAAGAAAGAAAGAAAGAGAAAGAAAGAGAGAAAAAAGAGGAAGAGAGAAAGAGGAAGGAAGGAAGGAAGGAAGGAAGGAAGGAAGGAAGGAAGGAAGGAAGGAAGGAAGGAAGGAAGGAAGGAAGGAAGGAAGGAAGGAAGGAAGGAAGGAAGGAAGGAAGGAAGGAAGGAAAAGAGAGAGAGAAGGAGAAAGAGAGAGAAAGAGAGAAAGAAAGAGAAAGGAAGGGAAAAGTACTAGAAAAACAAAGGAAATAAAAGAGGCTTTTTAAAAGGATGGAAGAGACCCAGAAAGAGAGCTGAACGGGAGCAGAGTAGCAGGGTGAGAGCCACCCTGGCTGTAGCAATGCAAACGAGGCCTCGCTGGAGCAAGGCGCGCTAAGTGCGACTGTATATTCCACACACGAGACAGTTAAAAATTCGAACAGAAGGTAGCATTTCCTTTATCATATCCCATAAAAATAGCAATTTGCTAAAGCCCTTGTAGCACAGTATGGAAGGTGGTGTATTTTACTGATAATGTAGAGATGACAGATAGTCCTATACTAGGAGGTTTCAATGGTGTCTTGCTGTATAGCATAATAAATTGTAAGGAGCAGAGACAGAGGACAGTGCAGGCACTGCTCCACCTCCAGTAGCCAAATAATTCAGCCCCGGCTCAGTAATTATGCTGTGTGAAAATATGGGATTAATTAGACTGGTACACTAACACACTGTAGTCTCATTAAAGGCTGAACAGCATTTTCATAGATACTGCCACTTGAGCAGGGCTGCTGCTAATGTGAAAAGACAAAGTCTCCTCTTTTCACACTCCTTGCTTATTATCTTACTTAAGGCCACTTAAGCAAACTTCCAAAGGCAGCCTGGCAGAAAGCCCTTTGTGGGATTTATTTTGTTGTTTTACCTGTGCACCAGAGAAGCAAAGGAGAAAAAACTAAGGGGAAATGCTAACATTAGCAATAACCACAAATTCTCCCTTCGCACCAACCAGACTTTTTTTCTGTCCTTCCTTCTTTCTGATTTTTTTTCCCTCTCTAGGGAGGGAAGTGTGGCAGGGTCGGAGGGAGGGTGGGTGTTGATGAAGGGAAGGGATGTCTCAAAGAGATAAAGTTGCTTCCCCCCCCCACTGTTGCAAGCCTCAGGTGTTTTACTTCAATTTAAAGGGTTAGCCTCTTCTAGCGATTTGCTCAACCTGATGGAGGGAGCAGGAGCCCCTTGCTTGTGCTGCAGCTTGATGGAGGAGTGCTGTGTCTTTTGAACTGAGAGGTGATTAGTGAGCCAGAAGACATAATTTATGCTAAATAGTTCCCATTTCACAAGCTTTTATCTGCTGAGAAAAATCTCCTGGTTACTCCAAGCCACTGAACAGGTCTTGGTTTCCTAGCAAGTACAAATGTTGTTGCACTTACATCTCTGTGGCTTCTTACAAATGGTGTGGGGTAGAAATCTGGCACTTATGCTTTGCAAACAATAAACTTCTCTCAGAATGCAGCACCTGGGAGAAAATTGATTTTGGATGGGAAAGACATCTGTAGCACAGCCTCTGTTAAACGTGCAGATCTCCTTTATCAGCTCCCCATGCTGCTCACACCTCATGTCAGTTATCAGCACCGGCCGGGCAATGAAGCTCCAGCATCCCCCAAGTTCCCTGCTCCCCCTCTATGGCTTTGGCCCCACCTGGGAACAGCTGGGGCTGTTCTCTGCATCTGGAGGGAGGTGGGAATTGGGGCTGGCCTCATGCAGCAGCTCCTGTTGGGGAGTGGGCTCAGTCCTTGTGCACTTTAATTATGGGTGAATGGTGGGGATACAGTCCACTGCACCGGAGTAGACTGCCACAGGGGTGTTTATATATAAAGCTTGTCCTTTAAAATTAACAGGCCTCTGTAAAGACCTGCTTCACCCTGCTCTCAGGAGAGCTATTAGAGCAGAGAGAGGCTTTGCCACATACATAGGAAAGAAGCAGGGGGTGAGAGAAGCAAGTGAGGAGCCCAGCGTATTCTGATGACAGACAATAATAGAGGTATCTGTGCAGAAATACTGTGGGATTGGAGATGCCTTTGAAATAGGCAACTGTAATATTCAACCTGGAGAAACAGCTGATGTTGAATAGACTGAAACCTGCTTTGTGGCTTAACAAAAGTGGGCAATAGTGAGAGGCTGACATGAAACAAGTCGGTCTGCAGCAGGCTCTAAGGTTAGCATCATTAGCAAAGTGGGAAAATGATTAGCAGTAAAAAGCAAGACATTAAAAAGAGATTTAAAAGCAGAGCTAGAGGGAGCTAGGGGATGGGGGTGCCTTTATTTGTACCTAAGGAAAATAAAAGAAATTCCTCCCAGACACATTTGAATTCTCTCTGCTGCCTTTGCACACAGAAGTTTTATGAATATTTACCTTTTGCATGGTTTGGGGAAGGATAAATCCTTTGGCACTGGCATTGAAATCTGAGAGCTGTTTCTTCTGCCTGTATGTAAACTGCTCATATGAAATGAAAAGCCAAGAGCATCCCAAATAAGGTTCCTCCTGCAGGTGAGTGCTTTTTCACTCAGCTGTTGAAACATAGAGTGATACATGGCCAGGGTTGTTGGACCTTGTTGGTCTGAGTGAGGTTTAACAGGTGTGTCTCTAGCTAGATCAGTTCAGAAACACTCAGCAGCACTTCAGCTCTCAGGTGACAATGGCACTTTAAATAAAGACTATTTAGGCTCTAAAGTCTTGTAAGCAATTTCCAACCCGTTACCTCCTAACTCTCTGAAGGTATTACTTTAGAGCCTTCACCCTGAAATGGGGACAGCATTCAGCCATCCAGATATTCCTGTGCTCACAGTCAGAATTAGTGGTGTTACACTGGGGGAAAGGATGAAAAAAATAGGTTTTAGATCACAAGTGCATGCACTTTGCACCATCCTCATTGAGGCTGCTATAAAGGAGCAGAGTGGCCATGGAGGGGGCTGTGCTGCCCAGCCATGCCAGTGTCACTGCTCCACAGTGCACAATGTGCCACCAGTGACAGTGTGTCTGTCATGATCTCTGACGGGACAGCTCTGAGGGCACTGGTGATGGATGTTGCAGAGATGGTCTCCAGAAACCATCTGGCTGTGCAATGTTCCCCAAGCTGGCAAAACTCCATGTGATTTATTTGCATTTCCTTGTTAGGAACATACTAAAGAAGCTGTCCATATTGACTCAGGCAAAGCTGCACATATGATATTTGCACACATGTTACAGAGTTGTACTGGCCACATAAAAGACAGCTGTTATCCCCTCCCAGGGGCTGGAAAGGATAAGGAGGCTTCCCCTCTGAAGTGAGGGCATTCTGGTTTCTTGGCTTTCACTCCATAGCAGAATAGTGGATATGGATTTCATGGCCAAGAGACAGCACTGGTGTCATGAAGTGGTGGGCAGGTATCCCTCCTCTGCCAACCCTGCCCACAGAGTCACTCTGGCTAGCAGCACTCCCTGTGGCTGTCAGACATGGCCCTGCCACATGGCTGCTGCATACAAACCATGAGGCAACTGCAAAATGCATTTCCACCAGCAGCTTACAATGGCCTTTGAACCTGAGTGCAGCCAAGAGCTGGCTGTAGCAGCACAAGCTGTGATCAGCCTGCAAAGGAAGAAGTCCTTTCCCAAAATAAAGAATCCCATGGTCTAGCCCTCCCATTTCACCTCTCACACTCTGGCCTCTGGAAAGCTAAAACAAATTCATCTGCTCCCTTTGCTGGGGATTGTCTCAGTCTCAGCTGCACAGCTTTGCTGGAGACATGAGGACCTCAACCCTTTCTTATCTGTTGAAAAGAGAAAAGCCAGGTGTAATGGCTGTGGTGTGATAAACATGCAGCCAAGTGAGCAGCCAGTGTGTTTGCAACCAGCCCTGTTGTGCTGGTTTGAAGCTAGCTAGATTGTTTTGATGACAAGAATTAGATTATAGGCTGTGAAAAGGAAACAATGGTGATGTCTACTTCACTCATAGGCTTGCTGAGATGTATAAGAACAAGAACACAAACATAGATAAGACAGTCTCTCTCTGGGCTTTGGGCTGAACTTCTCTCTCTAACCTAACATGCCATCTGTGTGACTAAATCATTTGCTCCCTAACCCCCCTGGCCAACCCTCCAAGCTACCTCGAGCATAAGGTAAGATCTGGGGTAAGTTAGAGGGGTGGGGAGAAGCTGGAAGCTTGGTTGGGAGCCCCTCCTGGGGACTCTGGTTTCTGAGAGGGCTGTTGTGATTCTGTGTTACTTTTTAACTTGTATATTTCTGTATATACTGTAAATAGCTGCTTGTATATTGTGCTAAGCTGTAAATATAAAGCTTTCCTTCAATTTCCAGAGTGGCTGGGTCTAGTCTGGGTGATTCTCCATAGTGTGTATGGGGCAGGTAACACCCAAACCATGACATCTGTACGTCTAGTACACTAGCTGCATGACTTACAAGGCACAGAGCAGCCACCACCCAGCTGAAGACCTACCTATGGGTCTTGAGAGACTTGAGGAAGTTGTGGGAGGACTCTCCCCAGTCACCAGCTCCAGGCAGGTGGCTTCTGCATCCCAACAGCTGGCATGGTTACTGTTGTCCTTGCTCCCCTCCATCTCCCTTCTGCTCTTCAGGCCACTACTCCTAGTGTGTCTGGAACTGCTTGAAACAAGCTACACCAGGATGTGTCCAAAGTTTTGGATGAAGAAACCTAAAGGAAAAGAGGGATGGACAAGTGGTCCCCTGCTTCCTGGAAGGAGGCCTCCAATATTTACAGCAGGAGCCCTTACCTCCTTCTCGCTTCCCAAACCATCAGGGGTTAAGCCACACAGGTCAAGCCCTGCGTAATGCTGTGTGCTATTCCATGAGTCACGCTAGCAGCCTGCTGTCATGAACACAGTCACAGCACAGAGAGAGTGCAGGGTGTAGAATTAGGGGCATGGAAAGTCACAATTAGCAACGGGCTACATATGAAATATAACCAGCTAGAGTGAGACTTTCCTGCTCCCGCCCTGTGAGGGATTGCAGAACTCCACCCAGAGCCCTCTAGCTCTGGTGTTTGTCTAAAGAAGGCAGGACGCACTGAAGCCCAGCCCTACAGAACCTTTGAGTGCACAGCTGTAGCTGCTGAAGAATTGCATTGGCTCCAGTGGCACTGCTGGTGGCTGCAGTGTATGTGCCTGCTTAATTCCTGAATTTAGTCCTAGTCCATCACACAGGCATGAGAAGGCTACGGATAAAATAGTAATGGGAGGAAACATGGAAATTCAATCTTGACACACCAGCGCTGGTTATGAGAGCTGTCAACTTCATCCTTCTTTCATCTCATCCATGTGAAGAGAGAAATCAAATTAGAAATGCCTGACTCCATTCAGGAAACCATATTGATCTGTATATAGGGTCAGACACAGGCTTTCCATTTTAGAATGGGGCAAACTTCAGATGTGTGTGGAAAAGGGAACAAGTATCACCAAGGTTGGTCAAAATCAGACCCTCTTTTATGTTCTTTCTCCTGAGAAACAAGCTTCAGAAGCTAGGTAACTAAAAACAGCTGTTGTGAATATCTACAGGCAGCACATCCTTGAGCAAGTCTGAAAACCTGCAGCCTTCAAACGTCTTCTTACAAGCGAAGAAGGGTAGGGAAAAAAATGACAAAGATGTTGGCTGACCACAGCCCAGCAGGACCATGTGAGATGTCCCCAGCTGCTTGGAAAAGAGCCACTAGTGGGCCTCAGCCAATGTTCATGGAGATCAAAGAGGGACCTGATAGCCTAACTAAGAAGGAGTTTTAGTAGCAGGCTCAAGAATGCAGATTACCTGGATGTTAGAATTTTCCCCAACTTCACCAAACTTCATCTCCTGAGAGTGTTCAGACTAAAAAAAGTTATTAAAATACCATTCCTCTCAGGGTCCCTTCTTATTTTTGCATTTCATCTTAGGGTCCATCAGTGTTATTCAAAGGGATGAAACAAGCTTTTGACTGTAATAATGACATATTTGGAGGCCATCATTTTGCTCTACTGCAGATCTCTTTCCTGATAGAGCTGAATGACAAACTGGTGCCTAGATCTCAGAGAGAAGAAAGCCAATGTTTGCATCAGAAGGATTTTCTTTGGAAGACTATATCTTTTGTAATTGCAGAATGACATATTGGTCTGGGCTTATAAAGAGAATTTTACATTTGAAAAGCCATCTCCAAGATATGTGCTCCTTATACTCAGCTATAAGCTAAGCAAAACAGAGAGAGAGAGAGAGAGGGAGAGAGAAAATGAATTAGCTTGAACTTTTGCTGAGATAAACATGGGCTGATCTTTTACGTTCAGTTCATCCAAGCAATCTCACTGAAATCAGTGGGGTTTCACCCACATACTTAAAAGCAGACCTTGGCCCCATATGGCTTAGCAGTGAGCAATTACTCTTGATAGCTCAACTGAATTTGGCTGTAATTAGAGCCATGACTATGTGAAGTATCTACCTCTCCACAGCAGCTTCTTAAGTCACGTTTCACGGCCATGTCAGGATTGGGTGCCCTTGCAGTGCTTTGTCCCTCTTCTTGGAGGCACCAAAGCTCTCCAGTCACTGACATTTTTGGCAAGGGCTTCAGGACGCCCTGGAATCACAGAATCACAGAACTTTAGAGGTCCAACCTCCCTGCCAAGGCAGGATCCCCTAGGGTAGTTTGCATAGGAATGCATCCAGGCGAGTTTGGAAAATCTCCAGGGAAGGAGACTCCACAACCTCTCTGAGCAGCCTGTTCCAGTGCTCTGTCACCCTCACTGTAAAGTTTCTCCTCATGTTGAGGTGAAATCTTCTATGTTCCAATTTGTAACCGTTGCTCCTTTTCTTATTGATGCTGACCACCAAAAAAGAAATTGGCCTCATCCACTTGGAATGATGCCAGCTGTGGCAGCTGCACACAGTGGGCTGGAGCTAACTCAGGTGGCCAGTGCATTACCTTACCTGAACAGTGACAGGAGGCCATCACACTTAGCATACTGGCCCAGGAATGGCAATATTGGCTTAACATATGCAAAACAGCAAGGCACAAACTGGTCTCTTGTCTGCCTGAGACTGTGTTCAACAGAGAAAAAGGGTGCAAGTGAGTGTGTGCACACATGCATGTGTGGGTGAGCAGAGGGTGGCAGCATCCCTCCCTCTGCCCCTACCACCAGTTCTACCCATTTCTTTGCAGGGGTTTCAGATTGTCTGCTCTTCACAAGCACTGAAAACTAGTGGGAAAACCGGAGCCTGATTGTGACTGTAAGCTAATGTAGTCTACATGCTGCAGACATCTAATATGATGTTATTTATTCCCATAGATCTGTTTATTTTGTTTTCAATTTACCAAACCCTGTGACACATTCCCAAAGGTGCCTTGTTGTACAATACGTTGCACACAGTAAGATATTCAGCCTAATTCACTCTTTGTTTTGTTTCAGTTCAGCTGCATGAGGGCACAAATGCGTCTGTGTTATATCTTCTCCTGTGACTGATGTTGCAGACTATTGCCATAGGGTTTTGTGAAATGGGATCTTAGTTAATCTAGGGCATTGTCTTTGTAGTGCTAAATTCTTATTTGCAAACATAATGTTCTGGCATCGATGCAACAGGGGAACATTAGTGATTTCCCCCCCCTGTTTAGAATAGGCTGTATGTATGTGTTTTTAATAAACTTCTATTCTAAAGCTTTTCCTCCCTATTCTGCATTTGATCTGAGGCATTCATAACACATTGCAACATGTCACATTGATGTCTTTAGCCAGTCAAGCCAAATATTCATAAACCCCATGTGCCCAGACAGAAAACGTAGAGCGCTAAGGGGAAAAGCACTCACAGGAAGGCAGTTCCAGCCTTTAAACAGACACACACATGCAGACAAGACTTTGACAGAATTGTGTGCCCATAGCCTGTTCTCAGCCTGGGAGTACAGTATTGCTTAGAAATTGATGGCTTTGCTCTGCACTTGGCTGAAAGCTTTTGTTTCCATGTTTCTTTGATTTCAGGAGCGTGTTGCAGTTCAGTATACTTGAGGACCTGGCCTGAGGAACTGGTGCAGAAGCAGGAATTCCAAACTGGGTGATATTATAACAGTGCACTGCAGACGAAATTGAATGTAAACAGGATCTGGAGAAGATTTGATGAGGTTGTGGAAAAAAAAGGAAGCTGGGACACAAATTCATTAATAAAACAGCCTGTGGCTAGCGAACATAGAGTCTGATTGATCACAATTACTGCAGTTCATAACTGGAAAACCAGACGTCGGAGGACATGCACAAGGTAAAGCTTGGTCTGACATCAGAACTGAGCCTCACGTATTTATTGGGTGGCAACTACAGAAATCCAGCTCTTGCTTGTGAAGGGTATGTTTCCATAACAGCACTTAAAGTGGTTTAATTTTCACTTCAGCAAGCTTTCAGGCTGATTATCAAAAGGGCTTTCTTAGAAACCCACTTGTGTGAGGAAAACAGATCTCCCCCACGTGCCTCCCAATGCGCACGCATTTGTGTAGGGCACAGCAGAACTGGGTGCGCTGCTCTGAATTAGCACTGACCCTGCACCGGGCAGGCAGATGACTCCCCATCACCAGCTATTCCTGCAGTGAGCTGTGCTCATCCCCTTGGAAGGCCCTGTGAGCTGCCACCTGCAGCTCTCTGCTGCATGGCATCCAGCGAGCAACCATGGCTGGCAGGTCAGTTAAGGATCTCCTTGTAGGAATGCTCAAAGCTTGGCTCTTGTGCAAGCTCCTACATGCGCAGTAGAGACAATCCCACTTAGTGTCACTGCCTACATGTTTAATATCAATATGAGAAATGGATATTTGCTACCACGTACCAGCAGCACAAACTTCCAGAGCTAACAGGAACAGTTGAGGGCCAGGAAAGGAGATGATGCACAGAAAAGTGAAGAAAGGACTTGATGATCTTATGTGGTCTCTTCCAGCCTTGTTGATACTGTGATACTGTGATACTGTGAAAGAAATGCTCTTTTCTGCCCAGGGCCCACATCAGCCTCTGGTAACTGGTTTATGGGTGTGCTGAGCACACAGCAAGAGACCACCAAAGGTGTTACAATGGTCACAGAGAAGGGATATCCCCCAATTTACTGAAATCAAGAGCTTTGGAAAGACAATGTCTATGTTAGCTCATATGAGGTCCTCCAAAATGGTTGGAGACAGAATCATAGAAACATAGAATTATTTTGACTGGAAGAGACTTTTAAGATCATTGATTCCTACTGCCAACCTAACACCACCATGGCCATTAAACTGCTTCTCACAGTGCCACGTCCACACATTTCTTGAACACTTCCAGAGGCAGTGACTCCATCACCTCCCTGGCCAGCCTGTTCCAATGCCTGACTACTCTTTCTTTAAAGAAGTTTTTCCTAATATCCCATCTAAACCTCCCTGAGCACAATTTCAGGTGATTTCTTCTTTTTCTATCACCTGACACTAGAGGGAAGAGACCAGACCCCACCTCACTACAACCTCCTTTCAGGCACTTATAGATAGCAATGAGGTCTCCCCTCAGTTTAGTCCAAACCACCCCAGGTCCTTTAGCCACTCATCATAAGACTTTTCTAGACCCTTCACCAGCCTTGTTGTCCTTCTCTGGACACACTCCAGCAATTCAATATCTTTCTTGCAGCAAGGGCCCAGTCTTATTCTGCACTCTGTAGTTCTCCATCTGTGAAAAAAGGAAAAAAAAAATTTCCTCATGATACTTTATTGGGGATAAAGGAGGTTGGGAGGTGGCTGGATACCAAAGTGACAAGCACCAGAAGAAATATCCATAGGAGATGACTCATCCTGCCTCTGGAGCCGACTTTCAACAGCATGCAACAGACTAGGCATCAGCCATCTGCTAAAGGACCACGGCAAATTATTGCAAAGCTGCATGCTGAGTGAGCCTCTGCACACCACCCACAGCATGGCAGAGTGCAGAGGAGGACGCTGGGGTGCAGTCACCCACTTGTACTGCAGCCAAACCACAACTGGGCTGCTCTGGCAGGAATATCAGTTGTGCTGCTGAGGTGTCGAGCGAGGAAGCAGAAGCTGCATCATGTACCCCTGCTCAGAAGAGAAGAGCCCCTCCTTCGGGGGGTTTGGGAGCTCACTACTGGAGAAGGGCAACTTTTGGTCCCTCTTTAGTAGGAAGGCACAGAAATGAGGACAAGATGAATGAAGACAAACTCATCACTCAGTGCAGAGGAGAAAGTTCATAACAATTTCCACTATGTGAACACTTTGTCTACTGCATCGTGAAGTCAGACACCAACAGACTGCAGGGGCAAATGAGTTTGGTTATCTTCTCTGGCTGACTCCAACAGGCATGTTGCCTAAGGCTTTGGTCCTGCTCCTCAGCAGCAGGCTGTTGTCCACATGGGTGATCTACCACAGATCACATGGCAACCCAGCAAGACACAGTTTCTACAGCAGAGTGGTCTGCAGGGAGGATTATCAGATATGTGTCAAGCTTGTTCCTGTCAGAGCCATCAGGATCATGAAATTAACAGATAGAATTGAGAGAAAATAAGAACAACTTTAAAAAGGGTCAGGGGTTCTAGAGGCTCTGACAGGTCACTCAACATTTCTCCTGTGGAGCCAAGCTTCCACAAACTAGACAGAAGTGCTCCTGGAAATTCCTGCTTCTGTTTGCTCTGAATATATGTAGTGTCTGCTGTCCCTAAATTTTATTATCATGGCTCACATATGGATTTAAGGCAGGAGTGTGAGCAGAAACACCCAGACAGTGCCTAGTTGTTCTGAGCCAAAGCAAGCCAGCCATCCTGGTGTTTCAGATGCATCCCTCTAGCTTTCCCTTCACTTGCCAGCCCCACCATGCTGCTGCCAGCCAACAGTGCCACTGCCTTCTGTTCAACACACCATTGCAGCCTCAGCCCCTCTGCTACCCTGGCAAGAGCAGGCAGTGGGCTTGGGACATATATGTCTCTGTCTGGGTCCCCAGGTGCAAACACAACCCCAGGCTTCCTTTTGATGACTGCTTCTTAATCTTGAACTAAAGTGAAAGAATAAAGCAGCTGAACAACCTGCTTTGCAAAGTCATAGGTAAGGCTTACAGACTGCAAGCATGGTGAAGAAGAAAGAACAAGGCCAGGAGCATGGCCAGGTGTCCCTAGCAAGGGAAAAATCCTCCTGGAGCTGGGCATCTGGATTTCACAGCAATCAAACACCAGCAGTCACCACCATATGCTGAGCAGAAAACACAAACCTGTTCCACACCTTCAGCGACAGAGGAACACATTGGCAGATGGAAGAAGCTTAGCAGGATTTGGGGGGAAGTTCTGAAGCTCTCACAGCACAAGGCATTTGCTAGCAAAGACATAACTAGTCCTTTCCTTCTAGTGGCCCTCCATCCTACCTGGATGAGATGATTCGTCTCTGTGGGTGTGCCCTCTTCTGGGAATTGGGAAGTGTCTGACGCCTGTTCCTGACCTGGGGCTACATGCTCTTGCACTGCTTGCACTTGTTCTGGCCAGATCTTCAAACCAGATGCCACATACTGCACAGCAGGGTCAGCTGCATGTGGCTATCAAACAGCTTCTTTCTGCCCCGTGTGTGTTGGTGGAGATGTGGAGGTGAATAGAGAGGGAAAGGGAACTGGATTTGGGTTGAGTCTGTGTGAAGAGAGAACACTGAATTTTGTCTTCTCATTTTGTCTGCTCCTTGGCTCTCAGCTCTTGAATGTATGGATCTCTTACACATGAGCACTCCTCTTGCCCTTGGAGTTGCTCAGTCATTTCTTCTCTTCACTTGATGTTTCCTGATGCCATTTAGCTTACCCAACCAGCTCTCCCAAGGAGCTGGATGACTTTCAAAATGCTTGTTGATCGGTACATGGATCTTGACACTCATAGCTACCTGAGTAACAAGGGATGCACCCTACCAGAGATAACAAACAAATCATCCTGCTCCCCGCATACCCAGATGCATCACTCCCAATCATGACAAACTGGTGACAGGAGTCTGTGTGCAGACCTCCCAGGAGCTGAACCAACACATGGAAAAGCTGTGATAAGGGAGGAGGATTCAAAGCTGCAAGAGTGATCAGAGGTCGGGGGAACATAATAGAAAAGTCATGCCAGAATTAAG